>NC_068358.1:41515818-41523318 GCF_020536995.1 Dreissena polymorpha
TGGTGCAATTGAAATAGACAGAGGGACTTAGTGTTATTAAAATCGTTTAAACTAATACACTTTATATTTTCGCAAACATTGCACCTAGAAAACTTGGGTAAAACATAAATATTTACTCTTCAACAGCCACCAAGCGTGTTAACGCATGTAAGGATAAAACTGAATGACTTATGTTTTGAAAGAATTTCATTCATTTTAATACAGAAGTGTATGTCACATCCGTTGTTTACCTCTTATACTTTATTTTTAACATTTTTATATTGACTAAATACGTAACAATCGGGATAAAGTATTGAGTATTAAGTTGTAGAACGCTTCACCTGATCGCCATTTCGCATTGGAGAAGTGTCACTATAGTAATGGATATAAAGGGTATGCCAGTAAACATGGTTTAGAGTATATAATTATGTATAAATAAATGTTTTATCTGGAATAAAAGGTATTCAAAACGCACGCAGTAAGCAATAATGATTTCTTATATCAACTGACATGATGTTTTGCCGCACCCTTAAAATCTTAACACGAAAACATAAATGCGCAGTGTCCACTTTTCTCTCGTACCCAGATTGTTTGCCGAACGGCCTATGATTACATCTTTACTTTTGATAAAGCCTACGACACAAAAAATTCATTTTTTATGCACGGTTACTATTTTAAAGGCAGTATCAAACTATTTAGTCATGTCTAAAACAAACTGTTTGAGTTCCTCTTTCTAGCTCGGAAATAAGCATTCTTACACTATGTTTGAAGATACTCAGCGGCCACTGACTCACAATAATGCTCAAAATGTATCCAGGTAAGAAAAAAAACGATGGGATTGGTGGTATAGAGAAAATAAGTTCACATTAGGCGCACAAAAATGACACAATTATACCAAAACAAAATCACATACGTAATAGTAAAATTATTAATATTAAGAAACAAAATTGAAAATTCAACTTTGAATAGCAAACACGTCACATGTCTGGACAACATAGTTTGTTCGGCCGGGCTAATGAAACAGACACTCTTTCGACATTTCTTACCAATTCAACTTTTCCCACTTAGAAGCAAAGCGAAAATGAACCAGAATAAACCAGAACAGCCTTTGACGTTGAGCTGTTGAGGTTTTATACTGTATGATGTTCATCGATATATTAGGGCTCGAAATAAAGCTTTTATTACTTGAATACAGCTACCCTACTCTGTGGAAACCAAGTAGTTATATAAACGCCACGCAGCATAATTACAGATATCTCTGACCTGGAAAAAATGGACCTCCCATTGGAGGGCATAAGACAACGGGCGATGAAAGTAAGAGTCTTTGTTAGACCGGAAAGACAGCGCAAATAGCCGCTGAGATGAGGAAATTCTAAATTGACATCATATGATTCATCGAATCAAGATGTACTGGTTCTGGGCAGAAGACACTGACGTCTGAAAGGTGACGGATGGTTCCAAGCATGAGCATATTGATTAAGCACACACAAAGCGTAGTCCTGATTTGATTCGGCACGAAGAGCGCTCTTAGGGTGGGAGGAACCCGAACGAACTGATATTATAGAAGAGTTGTACAGGGTGTGTAAGAAATGTCAGCGTTACAACATCGCCACGCTGATTGACACCAGGAAGCAATAATTCAGGCCACTCTTTCCGGATACGTTTCACGCATAAAGGAGCTGTTTGAAGAAGTGACGCTGGTGTAGAAGTTGCCGAAAGTAAAAGAAGTAATGACCTTAACATACCAAAAAGTACTGTGCCACAAGTCGTAAACGCACAAGGGGTGGATATCAGAACAGACTATAGAAGGTTAAAGATAAGGAAAAAAGGAAAGTGTCATAAACACCAGAACCACAGCAGACAATCCAACGTTACAGGAAGAGTCCTCATAAGCAAATAGAAACGTTACGCAAAGTATAAGAGCAGACAAGCGGAACAACGAAGAGAGCAGAAGAGACAACCAAATTATAAATATATAAAGACCTGCACTCCATCCCAAGAGAATAGCAAGAAAGTTGACAGCGCAAGTAGCCGCTTAGATGAAGAAATTTAACCTTACCATCATAGAAATCGGCGCATCATCAAGACGGGCTGTTTGTCGGAAGACAAGATACTTACTACCGACTAGTAACTGCTGTTCTCGAGACATGAGCATTAGAATGTAGCAAACACCCAGGGTGGTAGCGCTGATGATTTCCAAATCGGCTCAGAGGGCGATCATTCGGTGGAAGGAGCACGAGTCCGAAAGAAACTGAAGTTGAAGAAGAGTTTGACAGGGCGGTCCGATTATGCCAAAGTTACAACATCGCCACGCTGAAAGACACATGGTAGCATGCAGTGTCCATTGTCACTCTTTCCAAATGGTTTTAGGTCTTAGAAGGACTACTTGAAGAAGGGACGATTGAGAAGAAGTAGAAAGTAGAAGAAGTAGTGATCTCAACATGTCAGGAAGTACTGTTCACTATTGTCGTACACCCACAGGGGAGTGGATATCAGCAGAGACCCTACAGTCAATTGAAGAAAGAAGAGAAGAGTACACATCAACAAATATGAATTTCAAGCAAAGTGTAAGAGCAGACAACCGGAATAACCTAGTGGCGACAGAAGAAGATGATGCAGCACATCGGAGCAAAAACAATGACCTGCACTTCATCAACAAGAGAATAGCAGGAAAGTATTCCAAGCCAGAGATGCCATTACGGGACATGAACGTACGTGTAGGAGTGATGTAAGAAAACGAATGGCGGAAGAAAATGATGAACAATTCAAAAATCAACTACACAGCTACAAGCTCATGTGAACCGACTTGAGATACCACTAACTACAATCGATATGCCAATCAAGTGCGTGGCACCCACGAAGGACTTGATTAGCAGCGCCATCATGCACATAAACGGCAGAAGGTCTGCAAGGTCTAAGAACAAACAGGCATAAGCGCTGAAAGCTGACGTCGAGACCAGGATGTTGCTACTTTACTCGCTCATTAGCGAAATTTGGAAAGAAAAAGGAATACCAACAGAGTGGAAAGAAAAAACACCTAATCAAGCACCCTATTAAATGCGATTTCAGTTCCCGCTACAAACACTGAGAAATAATGTTTTTCTCAAACTCAGGAAAGATGTTTTCTCGCATCCTGCTGAACCGAATGAAAGGCGTTCCAGACCCGCACCTACGTAACCTGCATGCTAGGTACAGAATGGATTGTTCGTGCACGGAGCAATCCCTGGAGTGGAACTCATCCCTGTATTAGACGTGTGAATGGAATCGCACCTGTAGAATCGTTTACGCGCGACGGCTTATCGACGCCTTCAATGTGAAACCGGAGTGAGGCAAGACCAGAAGCAAAACAGAATCCAAACTTTGGAAGCAGTTGGACGACCTCGACTTTTCCGACGAACTCGCTCTTCTTTCCAACACACTTATACAGATGCAGGTAAATACTAATATTATTTCAAATAATACTGCTATATACATAAACAATGTCCTTTTCAAAAACTGTACATACAAAATATTAAAAAACAACAACATACAAACAATCAGATTTTGCTGGCCAACGTTATCAATCTTTAATTAGCTGAATTGTCTGCATTCGAAAGTAAACAAATTGTACACAAACAACCTTACAGCAGTATCCTATCGGCCTCATCATCAACAGCGGGAACAGCCATGTGTTCAAGACCAACGCATCCATCGACAAACGCATCACAGTCCTAAGCGATGCACTGGGAGAGGTGTAAAACTTCACCTTTCTCGGAAACATCCTAGACAACCATGGAGGAACGGATGCAGACGTCATAACCCGCATCGGTAAAGCACGAGCAGCCTTCCATCAGCTGGAAAACATCATGGAACCAAGTGCGAAAGGCTTCAACACTTTTATGCTCTTCATTACCATCACGATGCAAGTAACGCTTCATAGAGCAGAACAATTGGGAACAACCTGCCTCAGGACGATCTTTACGATACGCTTACCAGACAAGATTGCCATCGAAAACATATGGAGAAGATCAAAGCAGAAGAGGTCATCCTTCTAAGACGGTTGCGATCGATAGGCCACACCCTCTGTCAAGCCGCATCAAAAACAACATGGCAATATTTTACCGGGAACCCTCAAGGGAAGAGGAAAATATGGGGCCTAGTAGCGCGTGGCGCCGAGACTTGAATATAGATGCCAAGCAGATGGTTAAGACGTGGGGGCAGGGGTAGGGGACTCGCCAATAACCTATCCGCATTGATGAAGCTGGTCTTAGTTAATTTAACGTTCATCATATAAAGAACAATGTACACAATAATATGCTATTCTGTATTCATTTACGTGTAATTTTAAATGACATATCAGCAAATAATTTCTGCATGGTTCGTTGGAAATGAAGGGTAAACTCATCACAAGAAATATTGATGCAAAACAAATCACGCTAGAAATTTTAATGAAAAACAGAGCTTAAAATAGGTACGGTTGCACTAATGATACGTAGTGTATATGGTACGGTTGTTAACGGATTGTGTGGCAAGAGACAAATGACAGCAGTTTATTAGAAAGTGAATGTTCTTATGTTATCTAACATCACATGTTAAAATAAAGTATCGTTTAATATATAGAGGATAGACACTATATTCAATGCATTCCCTTCAACGCATCTCGGGTTCACATCTCGGGTGTCGTAAGCGGCAGTAATTAAGTCATTTGGTACAATGATTTGATTCTTTTCCGGCTTTGTATGCGTTCACGGCGACGACAATGATGATCCATATCTTGGCGATTACAACGCTAGTAATCACTAAGTTCCTGGCATACTCCGAGTATCTGTGGGCGTTCTCCCTGTCACCATTAGCCCACGCAGTTCTGGCCTGCAACGGGCAGTCAATGGCATGTATGAATTTGTGTAATAAATCATACGTGCAGCATATTGAGCAGTTGTAAATGAATAAGCTCAACCTTGATCATTAAAAGCAATGTAAAAATAAAACGAATGTAAATAATATTACATCTAAAGGCAGTTCAGTGCAAAACAAATGTGTATACATTGTCTGCATTATGCATATAAATTTCAGTTTAATTATGTGTATCAAATAAGGATTAATTTATTATAACATTAACTATCAAAGATTCACATGTATTGTTTGTCTAACTGTCCATTTAGCGCACTGGATGGTATATGCGCTTCTCACGTGGGCGACCTGGGCTTAACCCCCTGAAAACATGTGAGTTTGGTGTGTGGGCACCAAACTGGACAGGTGGGGTTTCCTTCGCGTATTCCGGCAACCCCCCCCCCCACACACACACAACACGAGACCACACAAAAATTGAAAATCTTTCAAAAACAAATAGAAATAGTTAGAAATTGCAGCTATAATTTAAAATATGTTCCATGTTTTGAGTCTGGTAAGTTATTTAGGTAGGAGTGCTGGGACACAATTCGTTGAAAACCAGGTAAAAAGGCTGACTTTAATTTGTCCTAACAATAAGTTATACATGAAACTAAATGCGTCCAAAGTACATGTAGTGTATTTTGTTTGTGAATTTGAAACGTCGTCATAACACAAACAAATGTGTATTTTTATGCCCCCGGTAGGGTGGCATATAGCAGTTGACCTGTCAGTCTGTCTGTCTGTCTGTCTGTCTGTCTGCCAGCAAGCCTGCCTGCCTGCCTGCCTGCCTGCCTGCCTGCCTGCCTGTCTGTCTGTCTGTCTGTCTGTCTGTCTGTCTGTCTGTCTGTCTGTCTGTCTGTCTGTCTGTCTGTGTGTCTGTCCGTACGTCCGTCTGTCTGTCTGTCCGAAAACTTTAACATTGGCCATAACTTTTGCAATATTGAATATAGCAACTTGCTATTTGGCATGCATTTGTATCTCATGAAGCTGCACATTTAGAGTGGTGAAAGGTCAAGGTCAAGGTCATCCTTGAAGGTAAAAAGTCAAAAAATACAATCTAAGGGAAATAATAAGCTTTAAAGGGAGATAATTTCTAAACCTGCCAAATGATATATTGAAATTTTATTTTTGATATGTGGCATACATGTGTATCTCATAAAGCTGCACATTTTCAGCGGTGAAAGGTCAAGGTCAAAGTCATCCTTCAAGGTCAAAAGTCAAAAAAAATACAATCCAAGGGATGTAATAAGCTTTGAAAGGGGGATAATTTCTAAACTTGTTAAATGATATATTGAAATTGTATTTCAAAGCGGCGCATTAGGGGGCATTGTGTTTCTGACAAACACATCTCTTGTTTAAGTTGTGTTTGCAATTGAAAGGGAATCGTGTTTGAAGGCAATAAACATATATCATGGTTGAACTGCATAACCATCACACATATCAGTTCGAAAGTTACACAAATACCTCCATGGCGTAATAAATGGCGACACTCCCAGTCGGAAAAAAGCAACAAAAACACGCTAACAGTGACCACCCAAAACAGTCCGCAGGCGGGGGAACTGTCGCCGCGTATACAACTATCGGCTGAGGCTGGGATGAAACCTACGTGTAGATAGAGAAAGCATTGGAAACAAAAAAATAACGAGCATCAAAAACTACAAACTAAACAGTTGGAAATTTAAAAAATAAGAGAATTTAAAACTACAATATTATTAACAATACAAGCAATAACTTACAAGGATTAGAAACAATATAATTTTTATAAGCATTGATTAGCTTATATAAACTACACAATTTATGGACGTTGAAAATGAGACAGTACATGAGCATTGCAAATGAAACAATTTATGCGAATTTAAAATTATAAAATGTATCATCTTCGAAAATGACAATATTTATGGGCATTTGAAATGACAAAATGTATTCGAATTTGAGATATACACATTTTATGAGCACTGGCAACTATACAACTTCAGAGACTTGGAAACAAAAAAGTATAAACAATAACAACTAAAAACATTATGGACATTAGAAACTACTAAGCTATGACAGTTAGAAACAACAACACTCATAAGCATCGGAAAATTTTAAATTGTGGACCAAAACGATATGAACATATTCATTTCAACGGGCAGTTTAGCACTTTGCAGCTTAAAATATACAGAAAAATACAAGTTTAACAGGAATGTGTATCATTTTTCAAACTGTGAGACTGATAAGATGTTTTTGTTTGAAAATATTACTATTTTAAAAATAAGAGTTGACTTGTGTGTACAACATTGCCTATGTGGAAATCAATTTATAGGCCCAGTATATACCCCCGTTGTTACCAATAATTCTCAGTCAAGGATTGTAGTTATAAATATATACCCTGTATGTTAACCTAGTATAAAGGCCCATGATTACCATTATTTTCCCTGTTTACAAACATGTAGTTACAAAATAAACATACAGTAAAAGGACATGTTCTAATAGCCTGGATAAATACCTATATATACTAATATATTATCAGTATAATGACTTATCTTTACCGATATATGCCCGGACCTGTTATTATTATGGCCTGTCATGTATAAAAAATTATCGTTACAGCGACCGGTCCATTGTAAAACCTGTTATAATCATGGCCTGGACTGGGTCAAATACTGTGAC
>NC_068358.1:41528318-41578318 GCF_020536995.1 Dreissena polymorpha
TTTCTGCTGCTGCTGCTACCACTGCTACTACTGCTACTGCTGCTACTGCTGCTACTGATGCTACTGCAGCTACTACTACTACTACTTCTACTGACTGCTTCTACTGCTGCTACTGCTTCTTCTGCTGATACTGCTGCTACTGCTGCTGCTACTGCTGCTGCTACTACTGCTGCTGCTACTGCTGCTGCTACTGCTGCTACTGCTGCTGCTACTGCTGCTACTGCTACTGCTACTATTACTTCTACTACTACTACCATACAAATACTACTACCACTACTACCAGTCCCACTACCACTATTACCAGTCTCACTACCACTACCACTACTACCAGTCTCACTACCACTACCGCTTCTACTATCACTACTACTACTACTACTACTACTACTACTACTACTGCTATCTAGTTATACTAATACTACTACAACAACTACTACTTCCGCTACTGCTGGTGGTGCTGGTACTGCTACTACACTGCTACTGCTACTATTACTACTCCTGATTCTGCTACTACTACAACTAATACTACCACTTCCACCAGTCCCAATACCACTACCACTACTACCTGTCTCACTACCACTACCGCTACTACTACTACTACTACTACTACTACTACTACTACTACTACTACTACTACTACTACTACTACTTCTACTACTACTACTACTACTACTACTACTACTACTACTTCTACTACTACTTCTACTACTACAACTACTACTACAACTACTACTACTTCTTCTACTACTATTACTACTACTTCTACTACTGCTACTAATGCTGCTACTGCTGCTGCTGCTGCTGCTGCAACTGCTGCTGCTGCTGCTGTTGTAACTGCTGCTGCTACTGCTGCTGCTGCTACTGCTGCTGCTGCTACTGCTGCTGCTGCTACTGCTGCTGCTGCTACTCCTGCTGCCGCTACTGCTACTGCTGCTGCTGCTATTGCTTCTACTGCAGCTACTATAAATATTACAACAACTCCAACTACTGCTACTGTTGGTGGTGCTGCAACTGCTACTACACTGCTATTGCTACTATTACTACTCCTGATTGTGCTTCTACTAGAACTACTAATTCCACTACCACCAGTCCCACTACCACTACCACTACTACCAGTTTCACTACCACTACCGCTACTACTACTACTTCTACTTCTACTGCTACTACTACTTCTACTACTACTACTACTACTACTACTACTACTACTACTACTACTACTACTACTACTACTACTACTACTACTACTACTACTGCTTCTTCTGCTGCTACAGCTACTCCTGCTACTGCTGCTACTGCTGCTGCTGCTACTGCTGCTAATGCTAATGCTGCTACTGCTGCAGCTGCTGCTACTCCTGCTGCTGATACTGATGCTGCTGCTAATGCTGCTACTTCTTCTACTGCAACTACAACTACTACTACAAAAACTACTAATACTGCTACTGCTGCTGCTGCCGCTACTGCTGCTGCTGCTACTGATGCTGCTGCTTCTGCTTCTACTGCAGCTACTACTACTACTACAACAACTAAAATACTGCTACTGCTGCTGCTGCCGCAACTACTGCTACTGCTGCTGCTGCTGCTGCTTGTACTGCAGCTACTACTACTACTACAACAACCACTACTACTGCTGCTGCTGCTGCTACTACTACTACTACTACTACTACTACTACTACTACTACTAATAATAATAATAATACTGCTACTGCTGCTGCTGCTACTGCTGCTACTGCCGCTACTGCTGCTGCTGCTGCTGCTACTGCTTCTACTGGAGCTAATACTACTACTACAACAAATACTACTATTGCTACTGCTGGTGGTGCTGGAACTGCTACTACACTGCTACTGCTACTATTACTACTCCTGATTATGTTACTACTACAACTACTACTACCACTACCATCAGTCTCACTGCAACTAACACTACTACCAGTCTCACTACCACTACCGCTACTACTACTACTACTACCACTACTGCTACTACTACTACTACTACTACTACTACTACTACTACTACTACTACTACTACTACTACTACTACTACTACTACTACCACTACTTCTACTAGAACTACTACTACTACAACTACTACTACTACTACTACTACTACTACTACTACTACTACTACTACTACTACTACTACTGCAACTACTACTACTGCTACTACTACAACTACTACTGCAGCTACTTCTGCTACTACTGCTACTGCTGCTACTCCTTCTACTGCTGCTACTGCTGTTAATCCTGCTACTGTTGCTACTGCTTCTACTGTTTCTACTGCTGCTACTGCTGTTGCTGCTACTGCTGCAGCTGCTACTGCTGCTGCTGCTACTGATGCTGCTGCTACTGCTTCTACTGCAGCTACTACTACTACTACAACAACTACTAATACTGTTACTACTGCTACTGCTGCTACTGCTGCTACTGCTGCTACTGCTACTACTGCTACAGCTGCTGCTACTGCTGCTACTGTTGCTGCTGCTACTGTTGCTGCTACTGTTGCTGCTGCTGCTGCTGTTATTGCTGCTACTAGATGCCGCTTTTTTTACTTAAGCTTAAAAAGTTTCTATAACACCTTGCTTGCAGATGAAAAAATTACTCCCACACCGGTCGACATACGACACTTGCGTGCGTCGAGAGAATGTCGTGTGTCGACCTAATGATTTTTAGGTCGACAGGCTACATTCTCGCGATATATCATATTGAATGTCGCGCGTCGTATCGTGCGTCGAGAGAATGTCGAATGTCGCGCTCGAAGGTCGACACACGACATTCTCGCGACATTCAAGCGACATTCTCTCGACGCTCAATACGACTCGCGACAATTCAGTCGACAGTCAAGATTTTCTGCGATTTTTTTTCTCTAAAACCCAGCGGGATATGCGACACTCAAATAGTGATTGTCGCATGATTGTCGCGCGTCGTATTGAGCGTCGAGAGAATGTCGCTTGAATGTCGTGTGTCGACCTCGAAGGTCGACACGCGACACTTAACTTGGCCCTATCCAGATTCCGTACTTTTAAGTTACACTTTCATAGAAATGCCTTATGCAGGATTGGAAATGCCTTGCGATAACCAAATAACTTTCGCATTAAAAGGTATACCGCTTTAGTATCGTGCTCCATAATTGAACGTCGGCTGTTGTGCCGAGTGTTAAACATCGTGTTCAATATAATTATTTAAATTGAGAGTTGGACGTTACATGACTTTGCTTAAAATATTTGTTGTATTTCGACCTCCAAAGTCAACAGAAGAAAGCCAATGTGGCATTACCGGATTCCGTAGATTAACAGAACAGAACAGACCAGAACAGAAATTGTATTACGACTTGTACAGAGTACATCGTCAGTCTAAACCATGTAATGATAAACATATAAAAAAAGATCACGTGAAAAGCAAATGATTATACAGAAATAAGAAATGTACATTCTATCTAATAAAAAGATGGCAGTGGTGGATAAATACAAACAAGAAATATCTTTAAAAAAGATATACGGCGTTGATTGTGGTCGATGTTTATGAACGATCAAAAGTTATCTCTATGAGATAAAAAGTAGCGGATGCCTTTTTTCTGCGCAGTTGTTAGCTACATCATAAGCAAATCAATTACGGGGTGTTGCGCCAGATTTCGTGGCTTATTTTGCTTTATGTGATATTATTACTCAGATATCTATATTTACAGAATAGAAAAACACAAGAAACATGAAAATAAACGAGTGCATATAGGTCAGCCGGCAATACTCGAATCTTATTTAATTGCATAATTATAGTATAGCGAATTATTGTGGTCATGCTTAATAAACTGGTCTAAATGGATAAATATTTCTAATTAATTTTATCAAAATTGGTCCTTATCATGCAAATTTTGAAACCATATTAAAAATCGATGATTGACATACCACAATAATATCGCCGAATATCTTTATTTAGTATCTTTCTGATCAAAACAGACTTCAAGTGCACAAAGTTTACGAGACGGCGTTTATATAAAGATTTCTGCAACTGACCGCAAACTGACCTTGATACCTTGCGGATTGGAATGCAATGCATTACAGTCACTACGTTATTGTCAGTAAGACACAATGATCGCAACCCCTTTTGCGAACTCCGGTGATGAACTGTATATAAACTCTGACTTTCACAAAATGACCGCGTATTGACCCGAAATCTCGCGGGTTGAAATGCAATGCAAGTAAGTACTTAATATGACAACATAGCCTTTAGTTAAACGCTTTTGCGCTGGTAATTCTCTGAAAATAAAAGGTGAACGCACAAACTGTATTTATGTCGAAAATTGATTGTAAAACTGTTCTATCTATTGGGCCTTTTCATTAGAGATAAAATTGTTTCATGCAGTAAAACAGTGTTACAAAGACGCGGATATTTTTCCAATGTTCTGGTGTTATACTCAAATCAGCCAATGGAATAAATGAAGTGCATTCATTCGTAGCTAGCCGCGGGAAATTTTATTTGAGTATTATTGGACACTTACAAAGGTCAAGTCAGGGTGAAAAGCTGGCTTATTCAGCTTACGCCGAAAAAGGAAGACAGGAAAAAACGAGGTTTTACTAAGTATGTATGCAGCAGAGTGGCAGTCAGCTGTTAAGCTGTTAGCATTTATGGGAAAGAAACTTACATCAAAAATAATTATCTTATGATATGTGTTTATTTATGATTAAATTATAATGAAAAGAATAAACAGAAATGGCTCACGAACTTTAAATGAAGCAAAAATGCATAATCAAAGGTAAACGGGGGCAATTGGTTATCTTACAGTTTGTATTGGTCTTTTAGCTGATCGTGTTAGCATATATTATGCAAAAACTATATCATTTAGCTGTATACATGAGATATATTACATATTATAAATACAATTACTCAGTTTGGTATCCAGTAGGAATAAAAGTAAATTGACACTTAACAATTGTCACTCCTCCCTGTGTACATTCAATAACACAAACAATTACATGTGTAAAATAAATACATAAACAAATACAAAATCAAACCCGATGAACATATAAATTCGGCTGGTGGTATTCGCATAATGTATACTATATTATATAAATGCAATTGCACACAACAATTGAATAAACACGCACAACATCAAACCCATGGAACAAAACAATGCAGCTGGTCGAATTCGTATTTTGAACAACATTCAATTTAGACTTCCTTATTAACACAGCTTCCTTCACAAAAAATGATAACTTAATAACTTCTTCTTAGAACATGTGTTCATTAGGCTTAGAAATTTATATGCTGATGGTCGCTTGAAATAATAACTTTTTATGTATATTTTTCTGATATCGTTATAACAACGGAAGATTAACATAAAATGTTATTCGTCTTCCTTGTAACGTGATCTTCGCTAGCTATGCAATTAGTAAACTTATCTGTTTGAATACTTAATGGATGACTTGACATTCTTAATGCACAGATGTAAAATCTGAAACTTTAAGGTGAGACATCTAAATATTTTGCATATTCAATCGATATTTTAATTCTTTGTACATAATATAACTTGAATTTCAAGTGTGTGCAACCAATCTGGTTTAAAACAATTTTTGACTCTTCATTTATATTCACTTTGAAATGTGTTTTTGTTAACATACTGATGATTTTTAAATACGCATGTAAATCCATAATTATAAAAGAGATTTTTTTTTGCATTTGTTACCCCATTTCTCTTTCCATTAATACAGTCTTTAATAGCCTCGTTATAAACAACACTTAATAATTATAATACTGCTAATGTCTTTAATTTTAAACCAATATTTTGTTATTCTGATGTATCTATGGATATACAGTGGCTATCTGTCCTGTTCACCATAAACTGCAGATGAACACGTATTATTTCATACTCTAAATAATCTTTTACAAAATTTAAGATGAATTCTTTTTAGTTCTTTTGATTTCGTATACCCCAAAACTTCGAAATAATATTTAAGTATTGGTGTCACAAATGCATCGAATAGTTGACAAAACTATTTTGGGCCAGAGGTCAAATTCGCTTAATTTGCAGAAAAGAACATTTAAAGCTTTTAAAGCGGGTATATACGATTTTGTCAAATATTTATGAATTTGTATTAACTGTGTAAAAAACTTATTATATATATATATCAATATAAATTAAAATAAAAGTTAAGAAGAACATGTGTCGAAAAATGCGAAATAAGCCGGATATTTTATTCTGAAATTGAAAACGGCTGTATAGCCGAATTCGCCAGCATGTATACCATACATGTACGATGTGCATCTAAACTTAGTTTAACGGTTTATTTGAATTCCTGCAACGATATCTATTCATACGACACACGAACACTATCTCCAATCCTAATACAAAGACGAATGCTTCGGTTATTGTAGGAAAATATGTACGTCACTATCGGCTCGGGGCGCTATTTTGTCTTTGCTGCATTTTATGAAATTCGGCTTTAATGTATAATTTTTCTTGCCTATTTTGTGTTATTGTAACATATTTTATCAATATATTACAATTAAACACATATAAAAAATCGTATATACCCGCTTTAAGGCCTTTCTATTGAGATATTCAATGTTTTTACAAACGTTCCTATCGTAATTAAAACAGTACTAAGATAATTAAAATCATCAACAACTTCGATTGGTTGGCTAGTATATGTCCATTTTTCGAGCCGAGGTTGCTGGGATCTGACAAATAATTTTTATGAATTCACTTTAAATAACATTTCAATATAGTTTAAATGATTTATTTTTTAAACGCCAACTTATGACAACTGAACTGAATTACACGTTTTGAGAAACGTACGATATGGAATATTTAGCAACAATATGACAGACGCATGCATACACAAACAGTATTTAAACGACACAAAACAGTAGTTAAAAAATATAAAAAGAAGCAAATGTCCTAAAATCTTACAAGATGTTCAGTTACAGTTCATATAGATAAACCTTACCGGCTTTTTCCATCATGCCAATATTTGCTTCGAATACCAAGTAAACGATGTTGTCACAGTGTTGCAAATTAAATGCTTGCTTAAGTTTCAAAACTGCCACTCGAAATGAGGAAGCGAATTTCTTATGATATTTGAAACCGCATGCTTGGCTCGTTTACAGGTATCAGATGGTCCACGATCATTGTCTAACAATACAAGGTAAACATAATTTGAGTAAACTGGTGCTCGTATTGAGATCATATAACATTCTTTATGTACATGTACTTCCTTGTTCTCCACGAGAACATAAGTACTGTAGTGATGACACAGAATTGCCTATATCGCGGCCTCGTACCTGTCACTATATTATTTTACAAACAATGCGTACATTAGTATAATAATTTTATAGATGAGATGTTTCTATTGGTTCATAAAAAGTTGATTTAAAGGTTTGATAAGTTTTATCGACGAAGTTCAAATCAATTATATAGGACATTATATTTCAAAAACCGCTTGACATGCAATGAAAGGTCAAATCTTATCTGCCCATTTCATAAAAAAAAGTATTTTATGCAACTTCTTTGGTTCAGGCGAAACATGCGCCGGAATATTACATTCTTCAGCAGATTTTAATGGGAAAGCCAAAGAGGATCACAGTTAGAATGCTTCGCCTATGCAATGATACAGTTTTCTGTTAACATCGTGTTTTGGTGCATGTTTGCCCAAGGCGACGAATTGCAGACACAAATAAAGGCATTCATCGGCTAATGCATAAAGCATTTCGAAACTTCCCATAAGACAACAGAAATTAAGCCGAGCGTTTCGTCGTGTACTCAGGTATCATCAGCCACTACTGACATGTTAATAGTGACATCTGAGACAACGCGGGGCGCCTCAATTGAAAAGTAGGATACGATAAATAGTGACATCTGAGACAACGCGGGGCGCCTCAATTGAAAAGTAGCATAAGATGAATAGTGATATCTGAGACAACGCAGGGCGCCTCAATTGAAAAGTAGCATAAGATGAATAGTGACATATGAGGCAACGCAGGGTGCCTCAATTGAAAAGTAGCATACGATGAATAGTGACTGAGACAACGCAGGACGCCTTAATTTAGAAGTAGCATAAGATGAAAAGTGACATCTGAGACAACGCAGGCGCCTGTATTGAAAGGTAGCATACAATAAATAGTGACATCTGTGACAACGCAGGGCGCCTAAATTGAGAAGAAGCATAAGATGAATAGTGACATCTGAGACAACGCAGGGCGAGAAGATGCATACGATGAAAATGACATCTGAGACAACGCAGGACGCCTCAATGTAGAAGTAGCATAAGATTAATAGTGACATCTGAGACAACGCAGGACGCCTCAATGTAGAAGTAGCATTCGATAAATAGTGACATTTGGGACAACGCAGGGCGCCTCAATTGAGAAGACACAAAAGATAAATAGTGACATCTGATACAACGCAATTGAGAAGAAGCATAAGATGAATGCTAAATCTTAGACAACGCAGGACGTCTCAATTGAGAAGTAGCATACGATGAATGGTGACATCTTAGACAACGCAGGACGTCTCAATTGAGAAGTAGTATACGATGAATAGTGACATCTGAGACAACGCAGGACACCTCAATTGAAAAGTAGCATAAAATGAATAGAAACATCTGAGACAACGCGGGGCGCCTTAATTGAGAAGAAGCATAAGTTGAATAGTGACATCTGAGAAAACGCAGCGCGCCTCAATTGAGAACAAGCATACGATGACTAGTGACATCTGAGACAACGCAGGACACCTCAATAGAAAATAGCATAAGATGAATAGTGACATCTGAGACAACGCGGGGCGCCTCAATTGAGAACAAGCATGCGATGAATAGTGACATCTGTAACAACGCAGGGCGCCGCAACTGAGAAGTAGCATACGAAGAATAGTGAAATCTAAGACAACCCAGGGCGCCTCAATTGAAAAGTAGTATACGATAAATAGTCACATCTGAGACAACGCAGGGCGCCTCAATTGAGAGAAGCATAAGATGAATAGTGACATCTGAGACAACGCTGGGCGCCTCAATTTAAAATGAGCATGCGATGAATAGTGACATCTGTGGCAACGCAGGGCGCCTCAATGTAGAAGTAGCATAAGATGAATAGTGACATCTGTGACAACGCAGGGCGCCTCAATTGAAAAGTAGCATACGATAAATAGTGACATCTTAGACAGCACAGGGAGCCTCAATGAAGAAGTAGCATAAGATAAATAGTGACATCTGTGACAACGCAGGGCGCCTCAATTGAAAAGTAGCATACGATAAATAGTGACATCTGTGACAACGCAGGGCGCCTTAATTGAAAAGTAGCATACGATCAATAGTGACATCTTAGACAGCACAGGGAGCCTCAATGTAGAAGTAGCATAAGATAAATAGTGACATCTTAACAACGCAGGACGCCTAAATTGAAAAGTAGGATACGATAAATAGTGACATCTGTGACAACGCAGGGCGCCTTAATTGAAAAGTAGCATACGATTAATAGTGACATCTTAGACAGCACAGGGAGCCTCAATGTAGACGTAGCATAAGATAAATAGTGACATCTGTGACAACGCAGGGCGCCTCAATTGAAAAGTAGCATACGATAAATAGTGACATCTGTGACAACGCAGGGCGCCTCAATTGAAAAGTAGGATACGATAAATAGTGACATCTGTGACAACGCAGGGCGCCTCAATTGAAAAGTAGGATACGATAAATAGTGACATCTGTGACAACGCAGGACGCCTTCATTGAAAAGTAGCATACGATAAATAGTGACATCTGTGACAACGCAGGGCGCCTTAATTGAATAGTAGCATAAGATGAATAGTGACATCTTAGACAGCACAGGGAGCCTCAATGTAGAAGTAGCATAAGATAAATAGTGACATCTTAGACAGAACAGGGAGCCTCAATGTAGAAGTAGCATAAGATAAATAGTGACATCTGTGACAGCACAGGGAGCCTCAATGTAGAAGTAGCATAAGATGAATAGTGACGTCTTTGACAACGCAGGGCGCCTCAATTGAAAAGTAGCATACGATAAATAGTGACATCTTAGACAGCACAGGGAGCCTCAATGTAGAAGTAGCATAAGATAAATAGTGACATCTGTGACAACGCAGGGCGCCTCAATTGAAAAGTAGCATACGATAAATAGTGACATCTTAGACAGCACAGGGAGCCTCAATGTAGAAGTAGCATAAGATAAATAGTGACATCTGTGACAACGCAGGGCGCCTCAATTGAAAAGTAGCATACGCTAAATAGTGACATCTTAAACAGCACAGGGAGCCTCAATGTAGAAGTAGCATAAGATAAATAGTGACCTCTTAACAACGCAGGACGCCTAAATTGAAAAGTAGGATACGATAAATAGTGAAATCTGTGACAACGCATGGCGCCTTAATTGAAAAGTAGCATCAGATGAATAGTGACATCTAAGACAGCACAGGGAGCCTCAATGTAGAAGTAGCATAAGATAAATAGTGACATCTGTGACAACGCAGGGCGCCTCAATTGAAAAGTAGCATACGATAAATAGTGACATCTGTGACAACGCAGGGCGCCTTAATTGAAAAGTAGCATAAGATGAATAGTGACATCTTAGACAGCACAGGGAGCCTCAATGTAGAAGTAGCATAAGATAAATAGTGACATCTGTGACAACGCATGGCGCCTCAATTGAAAAGTAGCATACGATAAATAGTGACATCTGTGACAACGCAGGGCGCCTTAATTGAAAAGTAGCATACGATAAATGGTGACATCTTAGACAGCACAGGGAGCCTCAATGTAGAAGTAGCATAAGATGAATAGTGACATCTGAGACAACGCAGGGCGCCTCAATTGAAAAGTAGCATACGATAAATAATGACATCTGTGACAACGCAGGGCGCCCTAATTTAAAAGTAGCATACGCTAAATAGTGACATCTGTGACAACGCAGGGCGCCTTAATTGAAAAGAAGCATACGCTAAATAGTGACATCTGTGACAACGCAGGACGCCTTAATTGAAAAGTTGCATACGCTAAATAGTGACATCTGTGACAACGCAGGGCGCCTCAATTGAAAAGTAGCATAAGATGTATCCCCTCAGCTTTTTGTACAAGATGGCGGCGTTTGAATTTCTGATTTTGACGTTTAACGTCGGATATCTTACCGTTTTAAATGTAAATATTATCAGCGAGTTAAAAACTCTTTAGGTCTATTTTATAATTACAGCAATAATTACAAGGAATTCAGGATTAATTTGAGTATTTTAATGATTTATTGAAAAAAATCCTTTGTTATTATTTTCCTATTAACAGATGATTGCAAGTTTGACTAACGGTAATTTAAAAAGAATTATATTTTGATATTTTATAAAATAAGAGCTGTGATATTGACTTTTTTGCATTGAAGAACTCAACAACTTAAATCTGTTTACTTGTTTTTTTTTCAGAGGCTATAACCAGGCTATTATCAGTGTTTAGCAGCGTGGAACTAAAATGATTTCTCGTGAATCTCATTTGCCATCATCCCAACAGTGGTATGAATAAACACAAAAGACAAGGGATATACTTTTGTCACAACAAATTCCAACCCAGAAATTATTAAGAAAATGGCTTTGTATCTAACGAGACACAAGCAACATATCCCTAATTTATGTACACGTCATAAAAGTGTTTGTAAAATAAATCAATTTAGTTTGATTTATGTCAATTTTTACTATATCGTAAATTTTATTACGTACCATGTACGTTATTACCGTAAGTTGGCATACAAGTAATTTTGTAATATGATAATGGTTTCCTTTTTGTTTTAAACATATTTATTCGCGAATGTGTTTTACAACATTAGTTGCAAGCATCTAAAGGCTAGGCTAGTAGAGTTCCTTTCCTCAGTTGGTTTCCTTTTTGAAAGGTATTGTTTAATATTGTAGTGGTTTTTAATTTGCATCTGCCTGCCTGCCTGCCTGCCTGCCTGCCTGCCTGCCTGCCTGTCTGTCTGTCTGTCTGTCTGTCTGTCTGTCTGTCTGTCTGTCTGTCTGTCTGTCTGTCTGTCTGTCTGTCTGTCTGTCTAATCCATCCATCCATCCATCAATCCATCCATCCATCCATCCATTCATCCATCCATCCATCCATCCATCCATCCATCCATCCATCCATCCATCCATCCATCCATCCATCCATCCATCCATCCATCCATCCATCCATCCATCCATCCATCCATCCATCCATCCATCCATCCATCCATCCATCCATCCATCCATCCATCCATCCATCCCTTCAAGATCAGGATGTAAAACTGTAGTGGCAGGGAGGTTGTTCCACATCACAGCACTTGGGAAAAATGAAAACTTATAGTAATTTGCAGTGGTATGGATCTGTCTGTAGGAGAGGGGGTGCATGTTATTAGTGAATCTGGTGGGTCGCTCGATATATGATAGTAGGGGCACAACCACTAAACCTTGAACAATTCGTCTGTCTTGTAGGGTCTGCCAACCAAATTCCTGTTGCATGGAGGTGACACTGTCGTATGGGGAATAGTTATGCTTGACCCAGTGGACTGCTCGACGCTGTACATTTTTTTTTGTATATTGTGTAATGTGTGAGGACTCCATACGGAAGAAGCATATTCAACCTGTTGTCTAACTATGGTCTTGTATGCGAGCTGGCGAAGTTAGAATTTCTTGTCTGTTTGTTCCTGCGGAGAAAACCAAGAGATTTATTAGCGTTATTTGTAATTCTATTTTATATGGGTGTTCCAGGAAAGGTCTTTTGAAACGTCCACACCTAAGCATTTTGCATGGTCAACAGTTTCTAATATTTGTCCATGAAGTCTGTAATTAAAAGAGAATTTTGATTTATTTCTGGTTATGTTTAAAACTTGGCATTTACTTGGGTTGAACTCCATGTCCCCAAAATGTTTCAATTTCATTAGTTTATCTAGATCTTCTTGTAGAGTATGGTAGTCATGCATATTTTTGATTGTAAGGTATCAACAGTGTCCTCTGCAAATAAGCGAACTTGAGAAGTAATAGACTGAGGTTAAGTCATTTATATAGAGAAGAAAAAGTAACGGACAAAGCACAGACCCTTGTGGTACCCCAGATGTCACTGGTACCTCGGATGATAATTCTCCATCTAGTGCAACACGTTGAGTACGACCTATAAGTAATTATTTCATCCATGAGAGAGTATCTTTATCAACACCATGTTCCTGTAATTTGAAAAGCAGTTTAAGATGTGTACGTCACATCATACAAACATTACGAAAAATCGCCAATAAACAACGTTTCATACTATAATGTTTTATACTATTCAATGTTTTGTACCTATTTATGAGAGCCAATGTTTGTGTGTGAAACTAGTTGTGATTTCGTCTTGTCACATGAATACATAGTTTGTAAATGTTGTTTTTATGGACGAATCATGTCACAAGGGAGTCCCACCCTCGACAAAACCGTGGGCCATGACACGGAAATTTGACCTATTATGCGGAGCTTGCAGTGTGTACCAGTATGTACGGCATTATTTATCTTACCTGATTGTAATTGTCTAGTTTCAAATGCATTCACTTGAGTGTATGCATGTACAAGCATGTAGAACAAAAGATATGCGTACTACATTCAAATTTGTATGAATGCAAGGTTTTAAAATGAATCCAGTAGCTTAGTTTTAATAAATCAATGTTGACCTGGCACTGGCGCTCATTGGATCATTGTCAACCTGAAATGGCTTTAAGTCACCCGGGGGTGACTAGATGTCAATTCATGTCACCCTGGGGTGACTTCAAGCCGATTCTAGTCACCCGGTCAGATTGAAGTCACCCCATGGTGACATGAATCGGCTTGAAGTCACCCTAGGGTGACAAGAATCGGCTTCTAGTCACCCCCGGGTGCCTTCAAGCCATTTCAGGTCGACAATAACCCAATGAGTGGCACTGGCCTGTACGCATGAATATAACGAAGTTCCGTTAGGCATTAATTAAGTTCCGTACTGGAATTGATTTTAATCGATTGAAGCAATTAGTTTAATATAATTGTATTATTAAACTTAAAGGGACCTTTTTATAGTTTGGTAAATTGACAAAATAAAAAAAAATGTTTTAGGTTAGCACGTTTTCTTTGTAGTTATGATATTTGCGAGGAAACAGTAATACTGAACATTTACCGTGCTCTAAAATATCCATTATATGCATCTTTTGACGATTTAAAAACCTGAAAATTATAAAGCCTTACAAACGCGAAATGATTAAATAATTTGGACAGTTCTGTTGTTCTCGTTATACTTTGTGATATTACGCGGATGGCTTATATAAATTATAAAATACGGCTCTTATAAGCACGGATGGCCGAGTGGTTTAAGCGCTAAACTTTTACTTTTAGGTCAGTGGTTCTAACCCAGTTGCAGATTACTTTTTTTCTTTCTTTAATTTGATTTTTGTTTTTTTACTGGTGCTATTTAGTTCCAATGTTAACAATTATCAATCTTAGGCATTTAAATTACAAACTTCAATACATGTCAAAATCTGTGAGAATGTCCCTTTAATCCATTGGAGTAATGAAGGTGTCCTTATAACTCAGTGTGACATAGTTTTGGTACTTTTATAAGAAATCCACACGTCGGATGCATTGAAATTATGAAGCTCTTTTGTTGCAGTAACACAAACCACCATAATCACGTACACATCATACTAGAAATAATGTGCCCGTACGTAGTGTAGAATTATTCTTGAAATTTTGTTATTATCTGATTTGAAATGTATTAATGTCATCACAATATGCCCGAAGAACAAGCAATCATCACATCATACGTGTATTCGTGTTGCAAGATGTTTTAATGAATGTAGTTGGTGAGCTTTACGAAATTGAAGATCTACATTGAGTCCCTATTGAAGTATCGAGCAAATCAATCAAGAACGATGGCATTTCCAGGTTCCAACAGGAAGAACACGATTCGCAGTCTTTGTTGTTGTTGTTTTTTAAGTTGATCTCTTGTTGAATATAGGCAGATATATAATAATCGCTGTATTGAAAATTATTTGTATTGCTACATGTATGCTTACCAATTCATGTCTTTCATTAAAGCGCGTATCTTAAGATACATTTTTGAAAGTAGACAAGCGATAAAATGAATAATTTTCGTTCGAAATAAAATAATTTACAAATAGAATGTTTTTCCATAAAATCGGTTCTTTACTTCAAAATTCAGTTTAACTTATACCGTTACACAATCAGGAAAGAAATAGGTATTTATCCTTTGAGAGGACAAAGTGTCACTGTTTAGACATTCACAATGTCTATTGAATAAATATCAGTATTTCTAGCAGTATACAATAAGCTGTGTTAAACATGTTATAATGTAAATGTCTTCTATTCCTGGAACATATCTTTGGTCGTTTCGATATCAATCGTAAAAGAAGTGGCTTTACATTTAAATTTTTTGGAACCCATCAATATGTGCAAATTATTAATTTAAACCTATTTATTAATGCTTTATTGCACCAAAATGCCTTTATATGTTCCTTAAGATTGTGGGAACGCTCCCAAAAAAGGAGATTATACCTTTGGCCTTAGTATTAATCGAAGGACACTACCGGTATATCCACTATGGCAGTTCAAGTTAGCCATTGATAAAGTTCGTGTTGTGTCAATATATATATATATGTATATATATATATATACATATATATATAGTTGTCCACTGATCTTACAATATACATGTAGGCAAATCATGTTTTAAGTATACGAGCTGTAACAATATTAGCGTGTTTAGTCTTCGCTCATTTACTTATAAAAATAACAAGAAATATCTTTAAAAAAGATATACGGCGTTGATTGTGGTCGATGTTTATGAACGATCAAAAGTTATCTCTATGGGATAAAAAGTAGCGGATGCCTTTTTTCTGCGCAGTTCTTAGCTACATCACAAGCAAATCAATTACGGGGTGTTGCGCCAGATTTCGTGGCTTATTTTGCTTTATGTGATATTTTTACTCAGATGTCTATATTTACAGAATAGAAAAACACAAGAAACATGAAAATAAACGAGTGCATATAGGTCAGTCGGCAATACTCGAATCTTATTTAATTGCATAATTATAGTATAGTGTATTATTGTGCTCATGCTTAATAAACTGGTCAAAATGGATAAATATTTCTAATTAATTTTATCAAAATTGGTCCTTATCATGCAAATGTTGAAAACATATTAAAAATCGATGATTGGCATACCACAATAATATTGCCGAATATCTTTATTTAATATCTTTCTGATCAAAACAGACTTCAAGTGCACAAAGTTTACGAGACGGCGTTTATATAAAGATTTCTGCAACTGACCGCAAACTGACCTTGATACCTTGCGGATTGGAATGCAATGCATTAAAGTTAGGTAACAATTCTGCTGCTGAAACGACGGCTTGTTTACGCCAACTGTACTCGACCAAGGAAACAGCTGTGCCTAAAATATTGATAAAGCGACTAAACGAACTATTTACTCCATCAGACAAAAATAGCATAGATTCCAATTTTGTCCTTCAATGAAAAGGTCGCAACCCCTTCTGCGAACTCCGGTGATGAACTGTATATAAACTCTGACTTTCGCGGGTTGAAATGCAATGCAAGTAAGTACTAAATATGAGAATATAGCATTTAGTATAAACGCTTTTGCGCTGGTAATTCTCTGAAAATAAAAGGTGAACGCACAAACTGTATTTATGTCGAAAATTGATTGTAAAACTGTTCTATCTATTGAGCCTTTTCATTAGAGATAAAATTGTTTCATGCAGTAAAACAGTGTTACAAAGACGCGGATATGTTTCCAATGTTCTGGTGTTAAACTCAAATCAGCCAATGGAATAAATGAAGTGTATTCATTCGTACCTAGCCGCGGGAAATTTTATTTGCATATTATTGGATACTTACAAAGGTCAAGTCAGGGTGAAAAGCTGGCTTAATACAGCTTACGCCGAAAAAAAAAGTCTATAAAAGAAGGCATCTTACATTTACTGCTTAATATCTGCTGCAGGACCATGCTGATGTCTCAGATGACAAACACGTCACATCAAAGAAACATCTCGTTCATTGACGTGACTTCAAACAAGTGTGAATAAAGGAAGAGTACGAACCTCCAAATTCATTCATGAAGGTATTTAATACATTGGAGCTGTTGTATAATTTGCCAATTCCACAGTTATCTAATTTTATATTCAGAATACACAAAGTAACTGATGGCAAACAATTGTTTTTTATAGCATTACTTTGGCTGAAAATGTGTTCTTTGACTCTGGTTGTTTGTTTACGTTCAGCATCAAATACTTCTCAGGTGTAATAAGGTTATAGAGAATGATGGGATACTGGGTTCATATTACGTGTTCCTGTCTACAAGATTAATCACGGATTGTTCCGACAGAGGCCGAGTAGTTACAATTGTATTTCATGCTTAACCGATTACTATCAATTGTTTTGTATCCTATTACCACGCCCATAAAGCGGTCCGACGTAGGCGAACGCAACCTCCGCGAAGAGATTTGACTGGAACCAGCATAGCTGGATCAAATCCCTGCCTTCATAACCAATCACGTGATGATGGCGTAGCCACGTATACGTGGTGCAATAATTTTACCGTCGTTATTTTTACTCTTTTAAATTGAGGTATTTGTGTTAGGTAATAATGAACCTCAACTAATACACTATATTCAAAATATAAAAGAAAATGATACTACTTTCGAAATACAATACTTAAACCAGAAAATAAAATCATACCAAATGTGTCGTAGTTTTCTTTCTTTAAAACGGAACGCTTAATGATTCAAATTTGTGAATATAAACATTCGGAGCGTTCAAATTGATCTGGGTATTGAAATATGGTAGTTACGTAAACGACGACACAATAAACATATGGCACGCGCCAAGGACGGCTCAAATGTAAACTAAAACATATGGCTCCGTTTATGTCAAAATATTTTTAACAAGCTTCTAGAATTGTGCATTACCTTTTACAATATCTTCCGTGTAGTTACATAATGTTAATTAAAATAAACAAATGAACGGGCATGGTCAGGTTGCCAATAAAAAGACCTTTAAAACAAATAATTATCGAACATGAATAAAACATTTGATCACATTTCAGCTTAAACTTAAAAAAGAAAGTAAATTTTTCGACGTGATTGTTTTGATAACATATTGTTTACAGTTTGACATCACGCAAATTTTCAATAAAATTGTCATACGGACACACGTCTTTCTGTATACCCACTCACTAATAAACATATTACATATTGTTTAAGTTTCTTTGTTTTTATTAGCCAACCTGAGCACAGCGTATTTATGGTGAGCTTTTGTGTTCGCCTTTTGCTCATTTTCATGCGTCGTGCGTATTCCACATTTGCCTTGTGTACACTCTTAAGGCCAAATCATAATCTCATAAAGCAGCATTTGGCCCAATGCTATCTCGCTCGAATTCAACACTGGGTCGCCTGGTGTACACTCTATAAAGGCCACATTTGAAAAAAAAAACTTCGCGGAACTTCGTCCAAATATTTGCGTTTTCATAGATTATTGTAACATTTTTGTCAGAACCTTAGTTTTAAAGTACAAAAAAGTACGACCTTAGACAATTATCAATTTCGTAATGTTAGATACGGTCAGTATAAAAGAGTACAATCCTCGTTGGTTTGCATCGACATATTTGTTTATAACGCAATTGTCATCACTGACTTTATTCAACACAATACAAGTATTATTGTAACAAAATAATAATATTAATTTTGATTAATGTTTTGTACCTTGTACGTTAAAAAATAATAAAAAATAAATAAAACAAGAGATTCCACTATTGTCAGAATATTTTTTTGTTGCCATAGCAACCAGAATTTTTGACGTAGGAACAAAATGAAATGACGTGCATAATGTCCATAGTGTCATCTATCCATGTTTCAAGTTTCATGAAAAAATATGAAGAACTTTTAAAGTTATCGCAGGATCCAGAAAACCACCATTTTCAGCAGTATTTCTAGTCTATGTGTTGCCATAGCAACCATAATTTTTGACGAGGGAACAAAATGAAATGACGTGCATAATGTCCATATTGCCATATATCAATGTTTTAAGTTTGATGAAACAAGACTATTGTCAAGCAATATAAGTCCCCTACCGGCTCCATCATTGTCAGAAATTTCAGATTTTTTATATATATTTGTTGCCATAGCAACCAATTTTTTTTATTAAGGAACAAAATGAAATGACGTGCATAATGTCCATATTGCCATCTATCCATGTTTCAAGTTTCATGAAAAAATATTAAGAACTTTAAAAGTTATTGCAGGATTCAGAAAACCACCATTTTCAGCTGTATGTCTAGTCTATTTGTTGCCATAGCAACCAGAATTTTTGACGTCGGAACGAAATGAAATGACGTGCAAAATGTCCATATTGCCATCTATCCATGTTTCAAGTAACATGAAAAAATATTAGGAACTTTAAAAGTTATCGCAGGATCCAGAAAACCACCATTTTCAGCAGTATGTCTAGTCTATTTGTTGCTATAGCAACCAGAATTTTTGACGTCGGAACGAAATGAAATGACGTGCAAAATGTCCATATTGCCATCTATCCATGTTTCAAGTTTCATGTAAATATTAAGAACTTTAAAAGTTATCGCAGGATCCAGAAAAACCACCATTTTCAGCAGTATTTCTAGTCTATTTGTTGCCATAGCAACCATAATTTTTGACGTTGGAACGAAATGAAATGACGTGCATAATGTCCATATTGCCATCTATCCATCTTCCAAGTTTCATGAAAAAATATAAAGAACTTTTAAAGTTATCGCAGGATCCAGAAAAGTGTGACGGACGGACGGAGACAAAACCATAAGTCCTCTCCGGTGAAACCGGTAGGGGACTAAAAATATGAAGAACTTTTAAAGTTATCGCAGGATCCAGAAAACCACCATTTTCAGCAGTATTTCTAGTCAATTTGTTGCCATAGCAACCACAATTTTGGACGTAGGAACAAAATGAAATGACGTGCATAATGTCCATATTGCCATCTATCCATGTTTCAAGTTTGATGCAAAAATATGAAGAACTTTTAAAGTTATAACAGGATCCAGAAAACCACCATTTCCAGCAGTATTTCTAGTCTATTTGTTGCCATAGCAACCAGAATTGTTGACGTAGGAACAAAGTGAAATGACGTGCATAATGTCCATATTTCCATCTATCCATGTTTCAAGTTTCATGAAAAAAAAATTAGAACTTTTAAAAGTTATCGCAGGGTCCAGAAAGTGTGACGGAGACTGACGGACACACAGAACGCAAACCGTAAGTCCCCACTGGTGAAACCGATAGGGGATTAACAAGTACGTTCAAAACATTGAAAGCAACCGATTGCCGTCTGCGTTTTTGTTCGTTAGTTCAAAATGTATTGACCACCAAACCAGTATTCTTTTAACCATTATATAGATATTTAAATATTAATTATATATTTGAACGCCAAGATTTACATATAAATTAATAAAAGTATATTAAATAACATATAAAGTTAGTTAATGGTGCAGAAGCAACTTATTGAATGGGAAAAAACCCCTCTGAAAACTCACTTAAGAAAAAAACCTTGACAACAAGCGTATATGCATGATGCAGTGATACTGCATCTAGTGTCATCAAATTCGGATCATTAGTTCCAATGATCTGACTATGAAACGTTACATAAGAACGAAACTGTTATATGTTAAATCCAAGGGCAACAAATGCTGAAAATAATTGAGCAGAACTTTAAAATGAAAATGTATGCCCAAATGGATGCTGCATACGACATTAGACAATTTAGAAGGTTAGCGTCTGAGATCAAATGCGAAAAGGAATTACAATTGGAAGTGAAACTAGAGCTTTGTCACAGACGTGACGTATACCCCCACGTGCTGCATTGACACAGACTATTTTGCATGCTGTCTTCACAAAACAAGAGAATCTAATTTATGGCGATTTTTAAGAATTATTATGCCATTGTTATTTATGGTCATTTTGACCTTTGAACTCTTGAATTCTTTGGCATGACACGCCGTCCAATGACTGTGAACAAAATTAATGTACAGAGTCATTTTAAAATCTCACAATGAATGACACAGTTATGGCCCGGACAAAATCATTTATGGCCATTTTTCACTTTTGAACTCCAAGTGTGACCTTGACCTTGGAGATATCGACGTAATTCTTTCGCATGACACATTGTCCAATGATTGCGAACAAATGTACCAAGTAATTTTAAAATCTCACAATGATTGACATAGCTATGGCCCGGACAAGATCATTTATGGCCATTTTTGACCTTTGAACTCACAGTGTGACTTTGACCTTGGAGATATCGACGTAATTCTTTCGCACGACACACCTTCCAATGATGGTGAATAAATGTGCCTGATGATTTTAAAATCTCACAATGAATGACATAGTTATGGCCCGGACAAGCTCATTTAGGGCCAATTTTGACCTTTGCACTCAAAGTGTGACCTTGACCTTGGAGATATCGACGCAATTCTTTCGCATGACACATTGTCCAATGATTGCGAACAAATGTACCAAGTAATTTTAAAATCTCACAATGATTGACATAGTTATGGCCCGGACAAGATCATTTATGGCCATTTTTGACCTTTGAACTCACAGTGTGACTTTGACCTTGGAGATATCGACGTAATTCTTTCGCATGACACAGCGTCCAATGATGGTGAATAAATGTGCCTGATGATTTTAAAATCTCACAATGAATGACATAGTTATGGCCCGGACAAGCTCATTTAGGGCCAATTTTGACCTTTGAACTCAAAGTGTGACCTTGACCTTGGAGATATCAACGTAATTCTTTCGCGCGACACACCGGCCAATGATGGTGAACAAATGTGCCAAATGATTTTAAAATCTCACAATGAACAACTTAGTTATGGCCTGGAAAAGCTCATTTATGGTCATTTTTGACATTTGAACTTAAAGTGTGACCTTGACCTTAAAGATATCAACTTAATTCTTTCCCGTGACACACCGTCCAATGATGGTGAACAAATGTGCCAAATGATTTTAAAATCTCACAATGAACGACATAGTTATGGCCTGGACGAGCTCAGTTATTGCCATTTTTGACCTTTGAACTCAAAGTGTGACCTTGACCTTGGAGATATCGACTTAATTCTTTCGCGCGACACACCCGCCAATGATGGTGAACAAATGTGCTAAATGATTTTAAAATCTCAAAATGAACAACATAGTTATCGCCCGGACAAGCTCTTTTATGGCCATTTTTGACCTTTGAAGTTGAAGTGTGACCTTGACCTTAGAGATATAAACGTTATTCTTTCGCACGACACACCGTCCAATGATGGTGAATCAATGTGCCAAATGATCTGAAAAACTCACAATGAACGACATAGTTATGGCCCGGACATGCTCATAAATGGCCATTTTTGATCTTTGAACTCAAAGTGTGACCTTGATCTTGGAGATATCGACGTAATTCTTTCGCGCCACACACCTTCCAATGATGGTGAACAAATTTGCCAAAGGATTTTAGTTATGGCCCGGACAAGCATTTGACCTTTGAACTCCAAGTGTGACCTTGATCTTGGAGATATTGACGTACTTTTTTCACATGACACACCGTCCAATGATGGTGAACAAATGTAACAAGTTATTTTAAAATCTAAAGATAAATGACATAGTTATGGTCCGGACCAGTGACTCCGTGACCTAGTTTTTGACCCGGCATGACCCATATTCAAACTTGACCTATACATCATCTAGATACAACTTGTGACCAAGTTTGGTGAAGATCGGATGAAATTTCGGGACAGACCGACAGACGAACAAACCGACCCACAAAGTGACTGCTATATAGCCCCCATTACCAATGGTAATGGGTGTATAATAACTATTTGAACACTCAATGGAGGGGAACAACCTGAGCAAATGCGCATGTACATTTTGCATTAACAAAAAGTTTATATACAATTTTATTAATTTGTTCCTGCGATATTGTTCAGAAAAGGAAAAATCAATTAGAAATTACGCATTTAAAATCAAAGGGCAATTACTTTATGAAAAATAATTGGATTTCAATCACCTGACCACAATCATAGGCACTCGATGGCAATGTTTTTATTTATTTATTTTTTTTATTTTTTTTTAGTAACCCGTTTTTATTATAATGCACACACATACTAAATAAATAAAAAAATTCCAACAAAACGTCTTCTTAAAAAAAAGAAGATAATTTCACTATGTACATAGATATTGTCAACATATTGATATTGACCCGGCATGACCCATATTCGAACTTGACCTAGATATTGTCTAGATACGACTTCTGACCAAGTTTGGTAAAGATCGGGTGAAAACTATTTGAATAAGAGAGCGGACACGAAAAGTATGACAGACTGACAGACAGACAGTGCAAAAACTATATACCCCCTTTTCTTCGAAAGGGGCATAAGAAAAAACAAAACAAAACAAAAAAACATTGCCATCGAGCGCCTATGACCACGATATGAGTGTCAACCATAAAGGGATGCTGCATATTAAATTCCGTCAAATCTGATCATGCAGACACTAGGTGTGATGGTCGGCAAGAGGAATCGATGGGCATTGCATAGGATGGATATGATCATTGGGTTAAATCATTTTCACACCCATGCAAACTCAATTTCATCAAAATTAAAACTCAGATGGATAGAAAAGGCTGTGGCTTGGTATTTACCCCTTTCAAAAAGCATAAAAAGGATTTTTTTAGTAACTATTGAGCATACTCATGCAGTGCTCCAGCTAGGATTTGAAAAGGGCAGGGGGGCTTTTTTGTCAAAAGGGCACTTTCGACGCGCAGTATATTGTCAAAAGGGCACTTTCGACGCGCAGTATTTTGTGAAAAGGGCACGTTTGAGCGCGCGGGTGTTTCTGGAATGCTTCCTATTGCATGTTAATTTATATGTTATAAATAATTGTATTATTCCCGTTATTATTAAACCATTCAAATATAATGTCTACAATAAGGATTAAAATAGATACAATGAAATAAGAGATTTATGAATTATCATATGTAAAAAAAAAAGTTTTGTTTTTTTATATTTTTTTTGAGAGGGGGGGGGCAGGGCGGGGGTTCGGGGGGGCAGGGCGGAGGTTCGGGAGGGCAGGGCGCGGCGCCCTTCGATTTAGGCCTAGCTGGAGCACTGCAGTCATGATAGGTAATGGGGAGTTCTTAGTAGGTAGATATTCATTGCCATGTGTATGGTACATAGTACATGTGTAACAGATGCCATTAACTTTAAACAACAAATTGTATTTTATTTATTTTCTCTTTATTATTTTTTGTTTATTCATAAATAATATAACATAGTGTGTGTACAAAACACTACCTCTACATGAAGTGGTTCTTGATTTTCAAACTAATACAATCATGACCAATCCACTTTGAATAGTTCATTAGTTCTGATAAGCGTGACAACACATTTCTGATTCCCAAACAAAGGACTCAGCGGATCGGTATCCATGGCATTAGAAGATCTTTATAGTAGACTGGTGCTGAAATCATACATCAACGTCATTATCACTCTCATCCTTGTCAAAATGCTTATTTATGTGATATGGAATGGATTGTTCAACAAACTATTTATCAACTATGAAGGAATGCAATTATGTTAAATATTTTATCTGCAATTTTAAGCTTCACTCATACATTAGAAAATTATTATGGGGAAACTTACTTCATATGGATAGCTTTACCCCAAATATAGCAACTTGAAGATACTGTCACCCAATTCAGCAATTTGTGAGGAAAATTGGCAATATTATAATACTTTCATGACCCCATTTACCCAGGTGTTAGATCATGTACTTTCAACGTTCCTTTATAGCATAGTACTGTAAGAGTATGGCCTGATATATTTTTATAAATTACAATCTCCCACCCATTTAATGACCAAACTCTTAAGATACAATAAGGCCTGATATATTACCCTAAATAAATTTTAACATTTCAAGGGCACAGATACATGCGGATCTGAAGTGAAAAACTGCAAGTGAAAAACTGTGTCTTGCACAACTTTACTTCATTTTGATGACAAATATCAACTTTCAGTTTGATCACTTGAGTAGCTTGAAATATGGCAGCAGCTTGCTCCACAATCGTAGAGCATTTTATGCCCGCAGTCTGGCATACCAACAGACGATGTGATTCCAATATATCCCCTTTTGAACTTTCGTTGCCGAAACAAAAAATTGTTGCTAAATAAATTGTTGCATAAAACACTCACGGGGTCGCACAAAATCTTCAGGATGAGCTGCCCTATAGTCTTCTAGGATAAGCTGATTCTTCATGGCCCATCGAGTCTTGATGCCTGTCAACTGTTTCCCAAACAGATAGCCTACTGCCATGAAGGCTGGTAGAAAGTACAGAGTGGGCGTAGGTGGAATACGAGGCACTATAAGACAATAAAAGTATATTTACAGCTGTATGCAGTTGTTCACTATATATATAAGTAGCTGTGGTGTTTGAATTGCACTAAAAGTCCTTGTCTTAAAACAGATTTCCAATATTTTTATCCAGTTATGCAAGTAATTAAGTAAACAAGAGCACGGCATAACGGGTGCCACGCTTGGCTGCGAAAGCTTGTCAGATTTTTTGTTTTTAGAGGTCACAGTGACCTTGACCTTTGACCTAGTGACCCAAAATGGGTGTGGCATGTAGAACTCATCAAGGTGCATCTACATATGAAGTTTCAAAGTTGTAGGTGGAAGCACTTTGATTTTAGAGCGAATGTAGAGGTTTATGTTAAAGTTTTAAATTAGAGGTCACAGTGACCTTGACCTTTGACCTAGTGACCCAAAAATGGGTGTGGTGTGAAAAACTCATCAAGGTGCATCTACATATGAAGTTTCAAAGTTGTAGGTGGAAGCACTTTGATTTTAGAGCCTATGTCAAAGTTTTATATTAGACATCACAGTGACCTTGACCTTTGACCTAGTGACCCAAAAATGGGTGTGGCGTGTAGAACTCATCAAGGTGCATCTACATATGAAGTTTCAAAGTTGTAGGTGGAAGCACTTTGATTTGAGAGCCAATGTTAAGGTTTTAGCTTGACGCCTACAGCGGACGACGAGCTGGCTATGACAATACCTCGGGTTTTCTCCGAAAACAGCCGAGGTAAAAATTGACAAAGATCACACCACCATTATCAAATAGCAGGTTGGTGCACTGCAGTTTTTATTTAAACAAGGGCTGTTTGTAAAACATGCATGCCCCCCTATATGGGCTATAAGTTGTAGTAGCAGCCATTGTGTGAATACTTTTTTTGTCACAACGGTGGTGGTGGTGGTGGTGGTGGGTGGGTGGTTGGGTGGTGGTGGTGGTGGTGGTGGACGAGGAGGAGGAGGAGGAGGAGTAGCAGTAGCAGTAGCAGCAGCATTACAATAACAGTACTTAAGAATGATCAAATGGGAAAAGGTAACCTAGCACTGGCAGTAAATATGGGGCTCATTTACAGGTCAGATTTGGAATCTCTGCTGTAAAATGAGATTTTAAATGAATTTAAGGGAGGCAAATGCTGTAATAAAAGAACATGCATAAACGGTAGTTGTTTCCCTTGTTTGAACCATGCTAAATCCTTAAAATGCCTATTTCCAGTAACTGTGACCTTCACCTGTGACCTTGACCTTTGACCTAGTGACCTCAAAATCAATAGGGGTCATCTGCGAATCCTATAAAGTTTCATGATCCTAGACCCAAGCGTTCTTGAGTTATCATCCGGAAACCACCTGGTGGACGGACCGACTGACATGAGCAAAGCAATATACCCCCTCTTCTGCGAAGGGGGGCATAAAAAATATTTTTGTAATAGTCTGAACATTGATTTGTTTAATCTAGCTGCAATAGTGATAAATCATAAGTGATTGTTATGAAATGCATGTAGGGATGAAAAGATCTTTAAATGTAAAGATGGTCTGGCTACAAAATCTCAGTGAATTTTTCAAAAATAGTTGAATCTAATAAAGTTGATATTTTCACTGCGTCCCATGAATGGAACAGCAGGGCTATAGATAACAAGCCTATTTGCGTCATTACGCAATTAAAATAACAAAAATAGTAATTAAATGTAAAATAAAGCAAACAAAACCGCAAATACAAATTTAATAAAGTAATTCCCATAAAAAACCTTGCGTCACGAAACGGAATTCTTATGAACACCAGGCGTATTTTTTAGACTGGTTATTTTCGGTACAAAAATGTATCGGATAGTTTAAATGCCGTCCTATGAAGAAAAGAAGGCAGTCTTTCCAGTGGTTATCAATTTTTTAGGAATTATTGTAATTATTCGTAGACCTGTCCGAATTCTACATGTACTTTCATTTTTAAGGTATTCAACTCAAAATGACCTAAAATCAGGTGCATTGCTTTGAACAGCCAAAACTTCATCAATTGTGCAGTGATTTTCACAAACTCCATCTTATTTAATGCAAAAATGAATGTACTTTGATCAGAAATTCAGTAATTGTTTGTTGTTATGTAAAGGTACCTTTTTGAACTCCATTTGTATAAATAATATAGTAACCTTAGTAGATTTTTATTTTATTATATATGCCATTCCCCAAATTACCCAATTGAGTTAAAACATCGGGGTGAAAAACCCAATTAAGCTCAAAAGTAGGGTTCTTGGTCACTTCACTTCTCCTAGTTGCCATCTGCTTATATTTAAAGTTTCAAGTAAATCCCTTTAGTAGATTAAGAGTTATGCTCCGGACAAAAAGTACTTTAAAGTTATATAAAAGGGGAGATAATTAAAAAACTAAGGTAGATAGAGTTATGGTACTTGGTCACTGCACTTCTCCTAGTTGCCATCTGTTTATATTCTAAGTTTAAAGTAAATCCATTGAATAGATTTGGAGTTATGCTCCTGAAAAAGTTTCGGATGGACGGACAGACGGACGGGCAGGACCAATTACTTTAACCCCTCCAAAAAAATTTTCGGCGAGGATAGAAAAATCAACACCTTAGTTTTTCGTGAGTTTAGTCTGTTTTCACTGTTAATGATTTGATAATGTAATAATATTATATATAATAAACCTAAGTTATGGAAATCTGAACTATACATCCTTAGATATCCGCTACCATATAAAAAGCATTTATGAGCAAGGGTAATTTCCCTACAGTCTTATAAAAAAGAAGCACTTTTATAGCTTGATTATAGTATTTTACAGCAGACTTTTTTTACAGACTCTGGGGAGTTGGGCTTGATTGTTTATTGTTGGCTCAGGTTCTTCTTAAAAGTACCCCTGTTACTATTAAGTATCCTTAAATGTACCCAGGGTACGTAAAACATACTGAAATGTACCCGGGAATTCTAACGCTAAATTTGTAGTTATCAGCTTTTTTTCTTCAAATTAATTATGTCAATATCTATGACAATATTCTGTACGATGGCATCAATATTATTGAAATACCTACTCAAAAAAGCATGTTGGGGCAGGTTCTGTTCCAAGAGAATTTTTATTCCTTGATTGTTTAACAACATCAGATTGTGGGCAGGAGTAAAACTCTTGTAAACTTTAAATTGGCCGCGAACGTGTAAGTATATTTTCCGTACACAGGTTACATTTAAGTATACTTAATTGTACCCAGGGTACATTTAAGTAGTATCTGTGCTGACAATTACCAATCAAGCAGGCATTGGCATTTGCCTCCAAATATAAACAAGAGCACCGCATAACGGGTGCCACGCTCGGCTGCGGGTGCAGTTTTGAATAAATGAAAGCTTGACAGATTTTATTTTTTTTAAGAGGTCACAGTGACCTTGACTTTTGACCTAGTGACCAAAAAATGGGTGTGGCATGTAGAACTCATCACGGTGCAGCTACATATGAAGTTTCAAAGTTGTAGGCTGAAGCCCTTTGATTTTAGAGCCAATGTTCAAAACATTGACAAAATGTTAAGGTTTTAACACGACGCGAACGGCAAATGGCACAACGACAGACACGAGGACAGACATGACGACAGACACGACACGACAAGCTGGCTATGACAATACCTCGAGTTTTCTCCGAAATCAGCCCAGGGCTTGAATTTAACTTTTTTTACTACTTGCAAAACATTGCGAGCAGCTTTAATAACAACTCGCAAAATCAGAAGCATTCTTGCAAATTTTAGTTTTATATTAAGTTATTTTCCCCAATTTTTACTGTTTTCATAGAAGGGTTTAATTTCTGGTTTTTTTCCTAACTCAACGGTTAACTTTGCTTTATCTTTCGTATTGTTATTTCCGTCTGTGGGTAAAAAGAAACTAGTTATTTTTTTGCAACCAGTCTGTTTAAGTTAAATGAACACTTGTGAATAGTAGACTGTTTCACGTTCTTTGTACCAATACATTCCGCGTATCTGTAATATAAGTATACCAGTCTACAGACAAGTTGTGTGCTTCCGCATCCGGGTATTTGGACATTCTATAAATTGAACGATGGTTTATTGTTCATGACGTGGAGTGCATTTAGCAGTATTACTTGTGGTTTTTTTCACTATTTCTTTACTCGCAAAAAAATACTAGTGGCTTAAAATTTAACTCGCAATCGGTATTTTTCACTTGCATTTTGCGAGTGTTAATTTCGAGCCCTGCAGCCGAGCTAAAAAATAGCTCCATAAGACTGATTTTGTACATAATTTTCACTTGATTAAATTAACTGAATTACATTTCTCTGGGATAAATTCTTGGGGAGAAAACTGCATGACTTTGACAGTTATTTTGTCAGCATATGAAGCCATACACTTACATATAAGTTGTAATTTTTATAAAAAGGGACATGTTCAGTCACACTTAATAAGAAGTCACAAATTAACTGGAGTGACATCATAAAAGCACAAGAAACATCTCTTTCAAAATTTAACTGAGAAGTACTTAATATATTTTCGATCAAACAACTGGAAGAGTTTTCTTAACAATAATATATCTTATAAAACACAATAGAAGACGTGCAAATTAAGAGTTTGTCCGAAAATACTTTAATCCGAAAACTACTTAGTATTGAATACTGAATAAATCAGATAAAAAAATAAATACTAAAGTACGTTACATTTGTTAGCTAACGCTCTATACGTGATAATTCCGATTCCAAGGCCGATGGCCTCTCCTATCCCAGGGGTTCGGCCCTCGTACTTGTAACCATCTAGTGGCTCAACTTTTCGATAGGTCGCCATGTCCTCCAAAGGAAATGTGCATTCTGCGGAACGTTTTCGATAAAACTTTTTGTTGGGAAAATTATTTTGTGCATCTTTGTGTGTGTCTAATTTTTAAAAATAACCAAGTGTCCTTGCAAACAACTTGAACATTTGAATTTTATGAATTTATATAATTTTTAAGTTCTGTATTAGTTATGCATGGTAAAAATACATTAGTTTTCCTTTCCAAGCGGGTGTTAACTACTGCCAGTCTATTTTTTCATCAAATTGGCATAACCTCCCTTTACACAGCATACAGTAGGCGCATCACTCGTGTTATTTGAAGATTGATATGCTCCTTGAGTTATTGGTTGGTTGGTCTATTGGTATGTCGTTTTTCATGTTTGTTTTCATTTTAATCTGTGTTTTATAAAAACTCACTATTTAGACTAGTATGTTTGCATGTGTATGTGTGTTGCATTGACATGGATCAAAATCGCATGGAGCAGGGACCTATACAAACAAAGTTTGTAAAGGTCCCTACATGGAACTGAAGCAGCCAAAGCACGGTGTTGATTGTTATCCGATGATGCTGTGACTATGCAAAGACCTATAGATACAAAGAACTATAGGTCTTTGGACTATGATATCAATGGAAATCAGATTTAAATTCTCATTTTTAGCTCCACTGGTCAGAGGCCAGCGGGGCTTATGTCATGGTCCTGTGTCACAAATGTTCCTGGGGTGAACCTCTTTCAAATTTGTTCAAATTATGCCCCTGTGGTCAAATTTAACCCCGCCCCGGGGGTCAATAAATTGAACATATGCTTATATAAAGCCTATTTTGTGCAAACTTTAAAAATCTTCTTGTCCATAACAATTGGGCGTATTGCTACCACATTTGGTATGTAGTGACATTTAATAGTTCTCTACTTTGTTTGTTCAAATTATGCCCCTGGGGTCAAATTTTACCCTGCCCCGGGGTCACAAAAATGAACATATGTTTATATAAAGCCTATTTTGTGCAAACTTTAAAAATCTTCTTGTCCTTAACCGTAGGGCCTAGGGCTACGAAATTCGGTATGTAGTGACATCTAATAGGTCTCTACTTTGTTTGTTTAAATTATGCCCCTGGGGTCAAATTTGACCCTGCCCCGGGGGTCACAAAAATCAACATACGCTTAAATAAGACCTATTTTATGCAAATTTTAAAAATCTTGTCCATAACTGTATGGCATAGGGCTACCAAATTTGGTATGTAGTGACATCTAATGGTCCTTAACCAAGTTTGTTCAAATTAAGCCCCTGGGATCAAATTTGACCCTCCCCCAGTAGTCACAAAATTAAACATATGCTTATATTTGGGCCTATTTTGTGCAAACCTTAAAAAATCTTCTTGTTCATAATTATAGAGCCTAGGGCTACTAATTTTGGTATGTAGTGACATCTAATAGTCCTCTACCAAATGTGTTCAAATTATTCCCCTGGGCTAAAATTTGACCCTGCCTCTGGGGTCACAAATCTTAATATATGCTTATATAAAGCCTCTTTTGTGCAAACTTTAAAAATCTTACTGTCCATATCCATCGGGCCTTTTCTACCAAATTTGGTATGTATTAAAATCTTAAAGTTCTCTACCAAGTTTTGTTCAAATTATGCCCCTGGGGTCAAATTTGAACCTGCCTCGGGGGTCACAAAAATGAACATGTGCTTAAATAAGGCCTATTTTGTGCAAACATTAAACATCTTCTTGTTCATAATTATAGAGCCTATGGCTACTAATTTTGGTATGTAGTGACAGCTAATAGTCCTCTACCAAATTTGTTCAAATTATTCCCCTGGGCTCAAATTTGACCCTGCCCCGGGGGTCACAAATCTGAACATATGCTTATATAAAGCCTCGTTTGTGCAAACTTTAAAAATCTTCATGTTCATTACCGTTGGGCCTAGGGCTAACAAATTTGGTATGTTGTGACATCTTATAGTTCTCTACCAAGCTTGTTCAAATTACGCCCCTGGGACCAAATTTATCCCTTGAAGGCTCCCATTCAATAGTTGTTCAAGAAAATTTGATTCGTCAAAAAACATGGCCACAGGAAGTCGTTGAACTTTGCATGTTGATGCGTTTTTTGCTATTTATTCATAAAATGTACCTACGCTATAAGCAAAGGACCTGTGCGACAATTCCCGGGCTTTTTAGTCTGTTTAGTTAACACCGTAGTAACGTTTTCCATACATGTATATAAAAATGCTCACCCTTCCAACTTTAAGCGCCCAGTGGGACGCAGTGGGACGAGGGATAGAAAGAGAAAGCCACATGCTTGAGTACATTTCAACCCATGCGCATTGCACGCTTTTTTCGCATAAAAAACAGTGGAGCGATACAGGGTCATCATGGCCCTCTTGTTATTGTTATTATGACTACCATGCAAGAAAACAATGGTGATCGGACGATAATGATGGTGGTGGTGACGCTGCTGCTTCTGCTGATGTTGGTAATGATGTACTACTGCATCCCGTTTTAGTGTAATATCAACTAAGAAATATCTACAAAGATACTCAAATGCTCAAGACTAAAGTTGCGTTGATGCCACACTGCATTCTTTGGGTGACACACTTTGGGGATCAACTCCAGCGTGCGTTGTAATATTGCTACTTACACCTTTTAAATGATCTTAAGAACATTGATCTATTACACGAATACCCGGTGATGCACGATTTACTATCAATATCGCCAATTTTAGGGTCTAGGTGTTGATGCAGTGAGTTGTTGTGTTTAAAGCTGTAGTTAGTTTTATTTTACTTGGCGTCAAGAAGGACGAAGCTCACAACAATGACATGTCATATATTTATTCAAAATTGTAAACAAAAAACAGTGCGAAATAATGAACACATCTCTTCACAAAATTATTGAATAAATTCATTCAATGAATATTATTATATAAATAAATTCAATGAATATAGTGTCAACCAAAGAATTAAACATCGCACATACAATCTACAATTTTAACCGGACTGTAAGACCATTACATGGCAAGAAAACAACGTTTATTATAAATACTAATGATATTGTAGAAAATGCTATTGCTGAGGAAATAAATCACTATACTGTTCATGTATAGCTTTATTTATTCTATGAAACCCTCCATGACATAATCCTTGAAAAAGTTCTGTGCTTTCCGCTTCGTTATTAACTTGAAGCCAGCGCTTCAACACGTTATATATAAACTCCTTTTGCGAGACAAGATTTCTGTCACGGTCATCGTTTAAATTGTACACATCCGAGTCTTTAGCGCCAATGTATCGAAAAAGTTTTAAGGGATTGTGGCAAACGCTGTTAGCTATAAGTCTTATAAGATCGATGTTTTCTCCGATGCTGCGGCTCGGTTGGTCCATCAAAGGGGAACAGCTTTCCCGACAATCACCAGCAGTCAAACTCGGACAATGGCACACCATTTGTGGGCGCCCAGTGGTCATCCGTTCCAAAAATTGCAAATCTTAAGACACGCGATGTAGATGCCCTAAAAACGCGGGTCATTTATAATTATTATATACGTACCGGTATATTCAAATCACTTCGGGAATACTTTGAGTAATTGTAAACAAAATACGAAAGTACTCAAAATGTAAATTTTAACTTAAATTATGATACGTTCTAATGTACTTTTCTAATAAAACACTAGTAACACGTATCGTTTAAAACATCTTGAAAAAAGTGCTTCTATAACAGATAAATTTTTAAATCTCAACGAAGCAAATGCAATTTGACCCATATATGCCTAGCGTCTAGAAAAAGGCCTTGGCAAACAGCGTAGACCCGGATGAGACGCCGCATGATGCGGCGTCTCATCAGGGTTTGCGCTGTTTGCTAAAAGGAATTTCTGTAAGAAATATTCTAAGTATAGAAATAAATATACAAGACATCCATAATTTTGGAAATAAATTGATCCAATTTAGAAGGATGGGAGAGTCAACTAGGCATAAATGGGTTAAAATAAAGGCGGTCGTTTTATACCTATAGGTAATGAGGTAGCATTCGAAATTTCGCCTCTGACCAACTGAAGCTGTTCCTCAGTCGACTCAATGTTCTTTGGTAACCGGCACCGATTGGGTGGTCGCGTCAGGTCGCTATCACCCCTGCAGTCGACTTCTATGTCGGAGTCAGACAGTGACGAATAAGTCGTTGAAGACTTCTCCGTTGAAGGAGACTCCACTCTACTAACGCTTAGTTTTTCTGAAAACAAACGCAGAATGAACCTTAAATGCAATTTAAGATTGTCATCTTCATACAAATAACAGCAACAATACATGAAATCACAAATATTTTATATTGTATCATACGGATTTCACAGAAAACAAAGTTTAGCTTTGCGAGAGATTGGACTAAGTGCCGCTCAGCAACACTTCAGCATAATAAATAAGCAATTACGCCTGTTACTTTCAAAATGAACAGATGAATTGCAGAAATAATACCGGATACCTGTGGAAGAATTAGTTTTGTGACAGGATTGTGTATGGAGGCAGCCGATGACTAACGCCGCCACTATCAGAACTGCAGCCACGATTGGAACCGCGATTGCAGCTACAACTATTCCCGACAACGAATGTGAACGAGTTCCGCTCTTATTTTGACCGGCATTATCGTTTACATCATCAGCAATGTAAGGCAACGACGTGGTGCTTTCTTTGGTATCTTTTTTATGAGTGACATGTTCATATTCTGGAAAAAGTAAAAGCACTGCATGTATATTTATACACGCACATGCATACGAACATTCACAACAATAACATATTTTAAAGTTAATAAATAAATGAAATCGAACCGATCACATGTAATTAGTATTAACATGTAAAATACGTTTTGCCTAGTTATGTGGTATTAAATCATACATTAAAATGCTATAAGAATCGTAAGGTACATGCAAAAGGTACAAGGTACATATAAAACTTATTCCCCAGAATTCAATACATAACCTTTCAAAAGATAAAAAAATCCGCTTGGAAAACAACACTACTGTAATATTTACCAGGGATCCTTCTGCTGGTTGAAAAAGTAGTAACCACAGAAGCTTTTGTGTTCGTAAGAATTTTCTGGCAAGGGAAATCATCCGATATAGTATTTTCAAATCTGAAATGAATACATTAAAATATAATAATTTTAAAAGTAAATGCTTCTCTCTTTCAATACTATTTAATGACATTTGTAATTATAGGCTTTAAAGCTTGTGTTTTAAGATAACGGACCGGTCGTATGTAACTCTTGCGCACGCTAAATATTGCATCAAAATGTACAATTAAAATGTTCAATGTAAATGTACTTATTTTTTGTACAAGGAAATGTTTCCTACCCCGGCAGACAATCCCCACACTGCCAGTTGCTCTGGCTCGAGCATGCCTTCGTCATGTACCGGTTCATCGAGGCGCAGTCGGCTGAACATAGAACGCACATCACGGGGATTCCTTTTGCTTCCGGAATTCTGACGTAATGCCCATTCGGGCATTCTTCACCCGGCAAACACTGTAGGTCGCCGTTGGGTCCAGTTTCAACTTCAACCTGGAACGTATTAGAAGTAAGTTTTAGTAGTAGTAGTTGTAGTAGTAGTAGTAGTAGTAGTAGTAGTAGTAGTAGCAGTAGTAGTAGTAGTAGCAGTAGTAGTAGTAGAAGTAGTAGTAGTAGTAGTAGTAGTAGTAGTAGTAGTAGTAGTAGTAGTAGTATTAATAGTAGTAGTAGTAGTAGTAGTAGTAGTAGTAGTAGTAGTAGTAGTAGTAGTAGTAGTAGTCGTAGTCGTAGTCGTCGTCGTAGTAATAGTAGTAGTAGTAGTAGTAGCAGCAGCAGCAGCAGCAGCAGCAGCAGCAGACGAGCTGGCTATGACAATACCTCGGGTTTTCTCCGAAAACAGCCGAGGTAAAAATTGACAAAGATCACACCACCATTATCAAATAGCAGGTTGGTGCACTGCAGTTTTTATTTAAACAAGGGCTGTTTGTAAAACATGCATGCCCCCCTATATGGGCTATAAGTTGTAGTAGCAGCCATTGTGTGAATACTTTTTTTGTCACAACGGTGGTGGTGGTGGTGGTGGTGGGTGGGTGGTTGGGTGGTGGTGGTGGTGGTGGTGGTGGACGAGGAGGAGGAGGAGGAGGAGTAGCAGTAGCAGTAGCAGCAGCATTACAATAACAGTACTTAAGAATGATCAAATGGGAAAAGGTAACCTAGCACTGGCAGTAAATATGGGGCTCATTTACAGGTCAGATTTGGAATCTCTGCTGTAAAATGAGATTTTAAATGAATTTAAGGGAGGCAAATGCTGTAATAAAAGAACATGCATAAACGGTAGTTGTTTCCCTTGTTTGAACCATGCTAAATCCTTAAAATGCCTATTTCCAGTAACTGTGACCTTCACCTGTGACCTTGACCTTTGACCTAGTGACCTCAAAATCAATAGGGGTCATCTGCGAGTCATGATCAATGTACCTATGAAGTTTCATGATCCTAGACCCAAGCGTTCTTGAGTTATCATCCGGAAACCACCTGGTGGACGGACCGACTGACATGAGCAAAGCAATATACCCCCTCTTCTGCGAAGGGGGGCATAAAAAATATTTTTGTAATAGTCTGAACATTGATTTGTTTAATCTAGCTGCAATAGTGATAAATCATAAGTGATTGTTATGAAATGCATGTAGGGATGAAAAGATGTTTAAATGTAAAGATTGTCTGGCTACAAAATCTCAGTGAATTTTTCAAAAATAGTTGAATCTAATAAAGTTGATATTTTCACTGCGTCCCATGAATGGAACAGCAGGGCTATAGATAACAAGCGTATTTGCGTCATTACGCAATTAAAATAAAAAAAAAGTAATTAAATGTAAAATAAAGCGAACAAAACCGCAAATACAAATTTAATAAAGTAATTCCCATAAAAAACCTTGCGTCACAAAACGGAATTCTTATGAACACCAGGCGTATTTTTTAGACTGGTTATTTTCGGTACAAAAATGTATCGGATAGTTTAAATGCCGTCCTATGAAGAAAAGAAGGCAGTCTTTCCAGTGGTTATCAATTTTTTAGGAATTATTGTAATTATTCGTAGACCTGTCCGAATTCTACATGTACTTTCATTTTTAAGGTATTCAACTCAAAATGACCTAAAATCAGGTGCATTGCTTTGAACAGCCAAAACTTCATCAATTGTGCAGTGATTTTCACAAACTCCATCTTATTTAATGCAAAAATGAATGTACTTTGATCAGAAATTCAGTAATTGTTTGTTGTTATGTAAAGGTACCTTTTTGAACTCCATTTGTATAAATAATATAGTAACCTTAGTAGATTTTTATTTTATTATATATGCCATTCCCCAAATTACCCAATTGAGTTAAAACATCGGGGTGAAAAACCCAATTAAGCTCAAAAGTAGGGTTCTTGGTCACTTCACTTCTCCTAGTTGCCATCTGCTTATATTTAAAGTTTCAAGTAAATCCCTTTAGTAGATTAAGAGTTATGCTCCGGACAAAAAAGTACTTTAAAGTTATATAAAAGGGGAGATAATTAAAAAACTAAGGTAGATAGAGTTATGGTACTTGGTCACTGCACTTCTCCTAGTTGCCATCTGTTTATATTCTAAGTTTAAAGTAAATCCATTGAATAGATTTGGAGTTATGCTCCTGAAAAAGTTTCGGATGGACGGACAGACGGACGGGCAGGACCAATTACTTTAACCCCTCCAAAAAATTTTTCGGCGAGGATAGAAAAATCAACACCTTAGTTTTTCGTGAGTTTAGTCTGTTTTCAATGTTAATGAACTATACAGCCTTAGATATCCGCTACCATATAAAAAGTATTTATGAGCAAGGGTAATTTCCCTACAGTCTTATAAAAAAGAAGCACTTTTATAGCTTGATTATAGTATTTTACAGCAGACTTTTTTTACAGACTCTGGGGAGTTGGGCTTGATTGTTTATTGTTGGCTCAGGTTCTTCTTAAAAGTACCCCTGTTACTATTAAGTATCCTTAAATGTACCCAGGGTACGTAAAACATACTGAAACGTACCCGGGAATTCTAACGCTAAATTTGTAGTTATCAGCTTTTTTTCTTCAAATTAATTATGTCAATATCTATGACAATATTCTGTACAATGGCATCAATATTATTGAAATACCTACTCAAAAAAGCATGTTGGGGCAGGTTTTGTTCCAAGAGAATTTTTATTCTTTGATTGTTTATCAACATCAGATTGTGGGCAGGAGTAAAACTCTTGTAAACTTTAAATTGGCCGCGAACGTGTAAGTATATTTTCCGTACACAGGTTACATTTAAGTATACTTAATTGTACCCAGGGTACATTTAAGTAGTATCTGTGCTGACAATTACCAATCAAGCAGGCATTGGCATTTGCCTCCAAATATAAACAAGAGCACCGCATAACAGGTGCCACGCTCGGCTGCGGGTGCAGTTTTGAATAAATGAAAGCTTGACAGAATTTTTTTTTTTTTTTTAAGAGGTCACAGTGACCTTGACCTTTGACCTAGTGACCAAAAAAAGGGTGTGGCATGTAGAACTCATCACGGTGCAGCTACATATGAAGTTTCAAAGTTGTAGGCTGAAGCCCTTTGATTTTAGAGCCAATGTTCAAAACATTGACAAAATGTTAAGGTTTTAACACGACGTGAACGGCAAATGGCACAACGACAGACACGAGGACAGACATGACGACAGACACGACGAGCTGGCTATGACAATACCTCGAGTTTTCTCCGAAATCAGCCAAGGGCTTGAATTTAACTTTTTTTACTACTTGCAAAACATTGCGAGCAGCTTTAATAACAACTCGCAAAATCAGAAGCATTCTTGCAAATTTTAGTTTTATATTAAGTTATTTTCCCCAATTTTTACTGTTTTCATAGAAGGGTTTAATTTCTGTTTTTTTTCCTAACTCAACGGTTAACTTTGCTTTATCTTTCGTATTGTTATTTCCGTCTGTGGGTAAAAAGAAACTAGTTATTTTTTTTGCAACCAGTCTGTTTAAGTTAAATGAACACTTGTGAATAGTAGACTGTTTCACGTTCTTTGTACCAATACATTCCGCGTATCTGTTATATAAGTATACCAGTCTACAGACAAGTTGTGTGCTTCCGCATCCGGGTATTTGGACATTCTATAAATTGAACGATGGTTTATTGTTCATGACGTGGAGTGCATTTAGCAGTATTACTTGTGTTTTTTTTTCACTATTTCTTTACTCGCAAAAAAATACTAGTGGCTTAAAATTTAACTCGCAATCGGTATTTTTCACTTGCATTTTGCGAGTGTGCGAGTGTTAATTTCGAGCCCTGCAGCCGAGCTAAAAAATAGCTCCATACGACTGATTTTGTACATAATTTTCACTTGATTAAATTAACTGAATTACATTTCTCTGGGATAAATTTTTGGGGAGAAAACTGCATGACTTCGACAGTTATTTTGTCAGCATATGAAGCCATACACTTACATATAAGTTGTAATTTTTATAAAAAGGGACATGTTCAGTCACACTTAATAAGAAGTCACAAATTAACTGGAGTGACATCATAAAAGCACAAGAAACATCTCTTTCAAAATTTAACTGAGAAGTACTTAATATATTTTCGATCAAACAACTGGAAGAGTTTTCTTAACAATAATATATCTTATAAAACTCAATAGAAGACGTGCAAATTAAGAGTTTGTCCGAAAATACTTTAATCCGAAAACTACTTAGTATTGAATACTGAATAAATCAGATAAAAAAATAAATACTAAAGTACTGTTGTGCCGGTGCCCGGTCTACAAAATGCGCACATACCTCGTGATTGGGAACCAGCGACAAATCGATATAGTGCATGTTGGGCAGCACGAGTTTGTACGGTCTCTTATGCACGGGTGACTGATGCGAGTAGACGTATTTTCCCAAGCTGAGTATTGCTTGGAGTAATTGTGAGCCTGAGTGAGTAATTGTGAGCCTGAGTATAGATTATATTGTATTATATTGTATTATATTGTATTTTATGTGTGTTCAACACGTATTTACCTGGAAGGCCATTCCCAGAAGATATAAGTGAGTCTGTGACTGTGCATGTGAGTCTGTGAGTTGCCTGTGATTGTGTTAATGACAGGCATTTCCCTGGAGGTGTATTCCCAGAAGTACATGTATAGTTCCATTTTGTGACGTGCAACCGACGAGTTCCCTCGAAGACGGCGAGGACGATTGGTGCCATCCTGACGAGCATTCCAGTCGATGCCAACGTGAGTATTGTATTTAGTGCCGTTGCAAGTAATTGCTGTAGTTGTTGTGAAAGAACCCCAGAAAGAGCTAACCGTGAAAACACTACAATGGCGCCCAACGGGGGACAAAGTGAAAATTGTGTTTAACGGTTAGGCTAGTTGCAAAATCAATCGGCATCGCATACTTTATTTTCAATCGACGGATCAAATTTAATTTGAAGTGTATAGAAACTGTTCGTTTCATAAAACGTGATTTCTGTTGTTAACTTGTTGAACTCAGTGTTCGTCTATTTTAAGAAGTGTGTAACAAATAGACGGCATCGTAGTTTTTTTTCCATTGTTGGCATTCGCTGGCCATGTTATCAGTTGGTGAAATATTTCTTTAAAAAACATGATTTTCCAATGCTGTTTGTTACAGTTTAATTGCTTGTGTAATCAACGGATGGCCACGTGTTTTTTTTATTTGGCAATTTTCCTGTGATTAGTTGGCGCGTATTCTGTGCGCAGCAGTTCATGAAAAACGTGTTTGGTTGACTGTTGTATATAGCAGTGTAAATTGCTGATATATCGGTAACTAAAGTCCGAGGAAATAGAAGTTTACACGCACGAGTTTTGTCCTTGGCAATTTTTTTTATAGCAGTGTTATTGCGAATGTAAACTGGGTCCCGGGAAATTGGTGCTTAACGTTAAGTTAAAGCGACGTGTTTCTTACTTTCAGTTTTTATTGATTATTGATAGCAACAACAGTGATAGCGATTTTGTTAATTGGTTGTTGTTGGGCAATTCAATTTTAATTGTCTACCAGTAGATACAAAAGTTTTTATTTCAGAATTTCTCGGCCCATTTATTTTAGGTTGTTTATTAATTTAACTTTTTTATATTTACTTGTAAAGTTCTAAATTAACAATGGATATGGGAAGTGGATATACCCCACCATTTTTACTGGTAGCCCCAAGAAAAATTCGAGTGAACTACGACACTCCCACTAGATTATGCAATATTCTGGGTGTGGGCAGACAACTGGCACAGGCCATTGTTTTGATACGGGAAAATACGGAAAATTTGTTACCACATACTTTAGAGGCAATTATAGGGCGGCCGCTGACCTTTGGTGACATGACCGAGTTGGATTTTAGTACTAACCCCGCATTATTTAGAGAAGCCCTGGGGTATGGGGATGGGGCGGAACATGTTGGGGAGGGTGGAATGGGGCGGTCAATCCCAAATAGGCCCATGGACCCACACGAAAGGTGGATAGATATGTCTGTGCTCGAGAAGGAGTCGGTAAGTCAGGATCACGAGAGGGCCCAACTAGAAGCCCAACTTTCGGCTCTTGAGGCGGACGTAGCTCAATGGGACGATTTTCTTCCCCAGATTGCAAAGCCTTTGTTCCCAAAGCGTCTGTTGTTACAGCCGGACCATATGATGACAAGCATACCGAAACCGTTTAATGTCGCATCAAGCGTCCCCGCCTCGCCCCCTTTGTTAGGTTTGCCCCAGAGTAGGGACAATGGGCCTACGGGATCCCATCGTGCCTCAAAGGGCCCTCTTGCCCCGAATGGTCTACCTGTCCCAATTCCATCTACCATCACTATTCCCATACCCAGCAATGCACCGGTTTTCAATAATTTGCCCGGACCAAGCAACCCTCCTGGCCCAAGTATTCCCCCGACACAGAAAGATCGGGATGTTCTGACAAAATTGCCTAAGAGCCTGCTATATGATGGGCAGAGCAATTGGTTTGTTTTTCAGAGCAAATTTGAGCGCTACGCAAGGGTGCAAGATTGGTCTGACGCAGAATGCGCCGATTGCCTTGGTTGGTGTTTGACAGGAAAGGCGGTCGATTTCTATGCGTTGCTTACCGAAGGGAGAGGGACGGTACCTTACGCAGAGCTAATGCAGCGACTGCAGGAGCGTTTTGGTGCCAGGGAGCTTACCGCCACCGCGCAGGGCCGTTTCCACGTTGCCCATCAGGAAGTAGGCGAGTCCCTAGACAATTGGTCAGATCGGGCGCTGAAGCTGGCAACAGCGGCGTTTCGTGATCTGCCCTATGCATACGCCGCTGAACAGGCAGTGACGAAGTTTTGTCACGGTTTGATTGACGAGGAGGCCGGAAAGCATGTTAGTCTGCAGTTACCAACATCTATGGGAGATGCGATGAACATGCTGAAGATATATTGCCATGTTCAGTCGGCTTGCGCCGCGGCTCCGAGGTATACCCAGGAGACTGAGCAAGAAGAGTCAATGTGGGTTCACGAGGTGAAGAAAGCACCCACTGCGGATGAGGTCAGTGTGTCGGCGGTCGACAAATTGACCCAGGTGGTCGAGAAGTTGCTGGATGCTGTGGAGAGATTGTCAAACTCTTTTGGAAGTTTGGCCGTTGATCCCTTTGTCCGACAACCGGGTAAGCCGTTTCGAAATAAAAAAGGCTATGCCGAATACCCTGTGGAGTGCCCCTACCCAGGGAAGGTCCGGAACCGGTGGTACAACGACCAACGCCAGGTTATGTATCCTGCGGGTGCGGGTGGCGGAGGTGCACGTGGGCATCGGAACCAAAATTCAAAAGTCCGCCCTGAGGGATCGTATCGCGGCAGATATGGTTCCAACTGGGGACATTTTCATGCCATGTCCTTGCCCAGCCATAAGGAGAAGGAGTCCGTTGTGGTAGCTGCGACGACTAAGCAGTTGGGCCAACCGGAAGTGGATCATGTAAACCAGCTAGGTCCGGTTTCCCAGTTCTGCATGAAGGTGCAGCATGCCAAGGACGTGCACGATGCAGTTCCCTTGGTGCTGCCAACAGTGCCAGATGTCGTCAGTGATCCAAGGATGGTCATTGGCGAGAGCACTGAAGGATACCATGGAGATCCTGTGTGCGATGATGAATTTCGCGTGCAGCGCGTTGCGGTTCAGTCTGCGGAGGCGGCTAAAAGCATGGCGACCGACAGGGCCGACCAGGTGGGGGCCAAAATAGCCCAACGATAAGCTGCTGAAACTACTCCGGCCACCGGAAGGTCAGTACCTGTCAGACGGGCGACAGAAGTTGCCGCGTGTGACCGCCGTAAGGGCGGCGCATGCGAATGCCGAGTTACCCCAGATGACAGCTGGGAAGGTGGTGTTCGAAGACTTGTTAGGCGTGGTTCCAAAGGGTGGCGACCCTCTAGTTCTCGCCGCTGGGAGCAGTCCCAGCGGTGGAAATTAGGTTGGCGACCACCAGAGCGTCTAACTTCCAAAATCTGAACTGCCTAAAATTGTAAATGGCGAGGTTACTTGTTAGTAAAACTAGGAAAACAATGCAAAATACAAAAGACCCCCAATTTAAAAAATTTACAGTAAAGTTGCAGTGACATTCTATTCGCGGTGTTGATAATGTATTACGGTGTACGCGGAGTATCTCTAGTAGTAACACTAAAAGCAGCAGCAGTAGTAGTAGTAGTAGTAGTAGTAGTAGTAGTAGTAGTAGTAGTAGTAGTAGTAGTAGTGATAGTAGTAGTAGTAGTAGTAGTAGTAGTAGTAGTAGCAGAAGTAGTAGTAGTAGTAGTAGTAGTAGTAGTAGTAGTAGAAGTAGTAGTAAAAGCTGTTGTTATGAATATTACATGAAGTACGCGGTGTATAAAAGTAATAGTTCTCTTAAACATTTTGATTAGTTTGATTAGATTGTTTTGAATATATATATATGTCCTATTGTCTCAGTTTAAGCCCAGTCTTTTATTGCAATATTGTTGGAACTATAAAAGTGAAATTAATCTGAGCAGTGCTCTGCGAAATGGCGGTTTAATGAATAGGCATAAAGTGTCGTCCCAAATTATCTTGTACCGTCCGCGTTTAATTTCCTGTAATTTTTGTATTACCGCGCTAAGAAGTGCTTTGCCCAGTCACGGATGTGTTTGATTATTTCCCGTGAAGTCTGTTGGTTTTTTTTTCCCTTATGGTCGGGTGTGACATTGTCGGACGACCGCTGTCACACCGCACCATCGGATGTGATAACTACGCAGATGGTGAATAGGAACCCGGTTTCCCCTGCAATATCCCAGTCTTGGCACCTCCGTCACCTTTTATCCTTCCATGTTAAGATTTGTGAGTCGATCTAACTTCAATCACTTCGTCATTGCTGTATCATGTTATTTATTTCCGTAATTTTTCTATAAATGAATTTCTTTTCTACCAACCATATGCCGAGCAATGTCTTAGAATTTTGTCGCATGAGTTTTTTTTTTATATAGGTGACAGTGCTTGACGACCACTGTCACACTCAATACTGTTGGCCGGAAGTGGTATTTCCCGGAGTTGTTCTTTTAAACAATATTTGCAGGTCTTTTTTAATTTGTGTGTGACCGTGCTTGACGGCAACTGTCTCTAGCGTCACTTTGGTTTTTTGAATGGCCGGAGGTGTTTCCCGGTGCATGTACACTTTTATTTTGTTTTTATTTTTGTAAAGTACATTATTTCTCAGTGTGATCACCACATTCTAATACATAAGTGACTGTACTTGTTGGACGAAAGCCAACAAGAATGTTTTTTCTTGATTAAGAAATTGTCGGACGATAGCCGACAATAATGTTTTTTTTAATTAACTAATGTGATGGAAATTTTCTTATGCAAGAAACATATTGGTCACTAACCGCTAGAATGCAGCGGTCTGTATGTACCCCGCTGGGCAAAGGCACTCCCGTGCCTGCGGGAGGGGGATCATGGTCCCATTTGAGTCTCTGTCTCTTCTGCCTTGGGTGTGACCGTAGGGCGGCGGCCCAAGAGGAGAAAAGTGGGAGGAATGTAGTGGGTACAATAGTTTTATTTTAGTTGTTTTTTCCTCCATATAATGTCAATGATTATGTTGCAAAATGTACGTTCTCTATATAAAATTAAAAGCAATTATATGTATTATTTGGACAAAAATAAGATTATTGTTATTCTTATATTTTTAACCTTTTTGTCACTTAGATATTATTTTAACGCATTTGTAGTACCTTAGAAAGTTACATTTCTTGTGATTTTAATTTTAATATAACCAAGAGGATTTTTATTACCTTAAAAAGTTAAATTTCTTGTGATTTTTATTTGAATATAGCCAAGAGGATTTTTATTGTATATTATGCAGTCACATGCAGAGGGCGTAGGCCTTCTCATCTGGGCTGCGAGGAGATGTATTTGTATGCAGTTATTTTATTTCTTAAAATTTGTGAAAATAGGTTGGAAGGTGGGTACACTTGTCCAATTATTGTGCAGACAAGAAAAGGAGCAAGAGTTACCGGACCTTATTGTGAACTTTTATTTTTAACTCTTTATTAACAAAGATTATGGCTCATATGCGTTCATATTTGTGCGAAGGTGCTAAACACAAATGGTCATTTAATGGAGATGCATTAACTTTAGTTGTGGTCTATGGCAGGCGTTGCGCCAAAAGAGAGGTCGGACGAAAGCTATACCTGACTTAGGGGAGTTGGGTCAAGGTGCTTACGCAAGGGGCACTATTACTTCATCGGTAGCGCCGGTACGATTCCTTCGCTGTGTGGCGTCGTCCCAAAAGGACAAACGTGGGAGGAGTGTTGTGCCGGTGCCCGGTCTACAAAATGCGCACATACCTCGTGATTGGGAACCAGCGACAAATCGATATAGTGCATGCTGGGCAGCACGAGTTTGTACGGTCTCTTATGCACGGGTGACTGATGCGAGTAGACGTATTTTCCCAAGCTGAGTATTGCTTGGAGTAATTGTGAGCCTGAGTGAGTAATTGTGAGCCTGAGTATAGATTATATTGTATTATATTGTATTATATTGTATTTTATGTGTGTTCAACACGTATTTACCTGGAAGGCCATTCCCAGAAGATATAAGTGAGTCTGTGACTGTGCATGTGAGTCTGTGAGTTGCCTGTGATTGTGTTAATGACAGGCATTTCCCTGCAGGTGTATTCCCAGAAGTACATGTATAGTTCCATTTTGTGACGTGCAACCGACGAGTTCCCTCGAAGACGGCGAGGACGATTGGTGCCATCCTGACGAGCATTCCAGTCGATGCCAACGTGAGTATTGTATTTAGTGCCGTTGCAAGTAATTGCTGTAGTTGTTGTGAAAGAACCCCAAAGAGCTAACCGTGAAAACACTACAGTACGTTACATTTGTTAGCTAACGCTCTATACGTGATAATTCCGATTCCAAGGCCGATGGCCTCTCCTATCCCAGGGGTTTGGCCCTCGTACTTGTAACCATCTAGTGGCTCAACTTTTCGATAGGTCGCCATGTCCTCCAAAGGAAATGTGCATTCTGCGGAACGTTTTCGATAAAACTTTTTGTTGGGAAAATTATTTTGTGCATCTTTGTGTGTGTCTCATTTTTAAAAATAACCAAGTGTCCTTGCAAACAACTTGAACATTTGAATTTTATGAATTTATATAATTTTTAAGTTCTGTATTAGTTATGCATGGTAAAAATACATTAGTTTTCCTTTCCAAGCGGGTGTTAACTACTGCCAGTCTATTTTTTCATCAAATTGGCATAACCTCCCTTTACACAGCATATACAGTAGGCGCATCACTCGTGTTATTTGAAGATTGATATGTTCCTCGAGTTATTGGTTGGTTGGTCTATTGGTATGTCGTTTTTCATGTTTGTTTTCATTTTAATCTGTGTTTTATAAAAACTCACTATTTAGACTAGTATGTTTGCATGTGTATGTGTGTTGCATTGACATGGATCAAAATCGCATGGAGCAGGGACCTATACAAACAAAGTTTGTAAAGGTCTCTACATGGAACTGAAGCAGCCAAAGCACGGTGTTGATTGTTATCCGATGATGCTGTGACTATGCAAAGACCTATAGATACAAAGAACTATAGGTCTTTGGACTATGATATCAATGGAAATCAGATTGAAATTCTCATTTTTAGCTCCACTGGTCAGAGGCCAGCGGGGCTTATGTCATGGTCCTGTGTCACAAATGTTCCTGGGGTGAACCTCTTTCAAATTTGTTCAAATTATGCCCCTGTGGTCAAATTTAACCCCGCCCCGGGGGTCAATAAATTGAACATATGCTTATATAAAGCCTATTTTGTGCAAACTTTAAAAATCTTCTTGTCCATAACCATTGGGCGTATTGCTACCACATTTGGTATGTAGTGACATTTAATAGTCTCTACTTTGTTTGTTCAAATTATGCCCCTGGGGTCAAATTTTACCCTGCCCCGGGGTCACAAAAATGAACATATGTTTATATAAAGCCTATTTTGTGCAAACTTTAAAAATCTTCTTGTCCTTAACCGTAGGGCCTAGGGCTACCAAATTCGGTATGTAGTGACATCTAATAGGTCTCTACTTTGTTTGTTTAAATTATGCCCCTGGGGTCAAATTTGACCCTGCCCCGGGGGTCACAAAAATCAACATACGCTTAAATAAGAACTATTTTATGCAAATTTTAAAAATCTTGTCCATAACTGTATGGCATAGGGCTACCAAATTTGGTATGTAGTGACATCTAATGGTCCTTAACCAAGTTTGTTCAAATTAAGCCCCTGGGATCAAATTTGACCCTCCCCCAGTAGTCACAAAATTAAACATATGCTTATATTTGGGCCTATTTTGTGCAAACCTTAAAAAATCTTCTTGTTCATAATTACAGAGCCTAGGGCTACTAATTTTGGTATGTAGTGACATCTAATAGTCCTCTACCAAATGTGTTCAAATTATTCCCCTGGGCTAAAATTTGACCCTGCCTCTGGGGTCACAAATCTTAATATATGCTTATATAAAGCCTCTTTTGTACAAACTTTAAAAATCTTACTGTCCATATCCATTGGGCCTTTTCTACCAAATTTGGTATGTATTAAAATCTTAAAGTTCTCCTGGGGTCAAATTTGAACCTGCCCCGGGGGTCACAAAAATGAACATGTGCTTAAATAAGGCCTATTTTGTGCAAACTTTAAACATCTTCTTGTTCATAATTATAGAGCCTATGGCTACTAATTTTGGTATGTAGTGACAGCTAATAGTCCTCTACCAAATTTGTTCAAATTATTCCCCTGGGCTCAAATTTGACCCTGCCCCGGGGGTCACAAATCTGAACATATGCTTATATAAAGCCTCGTTTGTGCAAACTTTAAAAATCTTCATGTTCATTACCGTTGGGCCTAGGGCTAACAAATTTGGTATGTTGTGACATCTTATAGTTCTCTACCAAGCGTGTTCAAATTACGCCCCTGGGACCAAATTTATCCCTTGAAGGCTCCCATTAAATAGTTGTTCAAGAAAAAAAACATGGCCACAGGAAGTCGTTGAACTTTGCATGTTGATGCGTTTTTTGCTATTTATTCATAAAATGTACCTACGCTATAAGCAAAGGACCTGTGCGACAATTCCCGGGCTTTTTAGTCTGTTTAGTTAACACCGTAGTAACGTTTTCCATACATGTATATAAAAATGCTCACCCTTCCAACTTTAAGCGCCCAGTGGGACGCAGTGGGACGAGGGATAGAAAGAGAAAGTCACATGCTTGAGTACATTTCAACCCATGCGCATTGCACGCTTTTTTCGCATAAAAAACAGTGGAGCGATACAGGGCCATCATGGCCCTCTTGTTATTGTTATTATGACTACCATGCAAGAAAACAATGGTGATCGGACGATAATGATGGTGGTGGTGACGCTGCTGCTTCTGCTGATGTTGGTAATGATGTACTACTGCATCCCGTTTTAGTGTAATATCAACTAAGAAATATCTACAAAGATACTCAAATGCTCAAGACTAAAGTTGCGTTGATGCCACACTGCGTTCTTTGGGTGACACACTTTGGGGATCAGCTCCAGCGTGCGTTGTAATATTGCTACTTACACCTTTTAAATGATCTTAAGAACATTGATCTATTACACGAATACCCGGTGATGCACGATTTACTATCAATATCGCCAATTTTAGGGTCTAGGTGTTGATGCAGTGAGTTGTTGTGTTTATAGCTGTAGTTAGTTTTATTTTACTTGGCGTCAAGAAGGACGAAGCTCACAACAATGACATGTCATATATTTATTCAAAATTGTAAACAAAAAACAGTGCGAAACAATGAACACATCTCTTCACAAAATTATTGAATAAATTCATTCAATGAATATTATTATATAAATAAATTCAATGAATATAGTGTCAACCAAAGAATTAAACATCGCACATACAATCTACAATTTTAACCGGACTGTAAGACCATTACATGGCAAGAAAACAACATTTATTATAAATACTAATGATATTGTAGAAAATGCTATTGCTGAGGAAATAAATCACTATACTGTTCATGTATAGCTTTATTTATTCTATGAAACCCTCCATGACATAATCCTTGAAAAAGTTCTATGCTTTCCGCTTCGTTATTAACTTGAAGCCAGCGCTTCAACACGTTATATATAAACTCCTTTTGCGAGACAAGATTTCTGTCACGGTCATCGTTTAAATTGTACACATCCGAGTCTTTAGCGCCAATGTATCGAAAAAGTTTTAAGGGATTGTGGCAAACGCTGTTAGCTATAAGTCTTATAAGATCGATGTTTTCTCCGATGCTGCGGCTCGGTTGGTCCATCAAAGGGGCACAGCTTTCCCGACAATCACCAGCAGTCAAACTCGGACAATGGCACACCATTTGT